>NW_025335684.1:9402064-9595901 GCF_004798865.1 Varanus komodoensis
TCTCTCTCTCTCTCTCTCTCTCTCTCTCTCTCTCTCTCTGTCTTTAAAGGACCCTATGCCATAAGGGCAATGCTATTATTGTATTTCAGTTTTATGGATTGTGAGCCGTCCCGAGATGCCGAGGCATAAGGGACGGCATACAAAAGTTTTAAATAAATACATACTCATAAAAGGGGATGCACAGACAGGCATCTGATTTCAGGAAAAATCTTCGGAAGAAAGAAGCAAGTCTGATTTCTGGGGAGCAGCTGGTGAAGCGCATGTGGGCAAAATGCAGTGGGGCCAGATGTGCCAGGGGTCCCCAAGCTCCGGGCTTTCGTGTGAGCAAGCGCCCCTGGACAGAGGGCTGTAAGCTGCCTTCGCCTTAGTGGCAGTCCTGAGAAAGGCTGCGACTACTGCCGCACGGTGATTATCTTCATTTTCTTTGGGTGGCTGCACACTGACCCCTAGGAGGCCGGATGCCCTGCCCTCCTGCCCTCACCCCAGCACAGACATTCCTGGCATATCCTGCCTCTGGGCACGGCGAGTGCCCTCTTTGGGTCTGAACTCCAGGGGAAGTTGTGAACCCAAAGGATACGACACAGAAAGCGAATCCAGCGAAACAGGAGGTGTCCAACTTCAGCTGCATATGTGTTTCTTGGGGAAAAGATTCTCAGCGTGATTTAGAAACAGCGCGAGTCAGAAGGGGCCTCCTGGGCCATCTAGTCTGACCCCCGGCTCTAGCCGGCTCCACTCATGACATGCCCGCCATGTGCATTTAAAGACCTGCTGTTGCATACATGTGAAATTAAACCTCTGGGGCCGAATGCACTTACCTATAATACATAGGTCTGGCTACCTATTGTGAGGTTGGGTGTGCTGGGCTTGTCCCACCTACAGCTTTCTGAGGCTCTCCCTGTGGTCCGAGGAGCCTCAGATGCAGACTGAAGCACCAGGCTAATGCTCCCGGCCCAAGTCACTGGAGGGGAGCTGAAGCAGACCTTGGTTCGCCCAATATTGAACTCTGACTTGAGTTTTGCTGTTAAAGAATCTCTGACTCATGGAAGACCCTATGAATGAAAACCTTCCAGAATGGCCTGCCCTGGACAGCCCTTGTCGATTCAAGGCTGCGGCTTCTTTGATAGAATCCACCGGTCATCTGCTCCCCTTTCCGCCTCCAGCTTTCCCTAGCATTATTGTCTTCTGCTAACTTGGGTTCGGAGGAAAAGAACAGGGAAATTCTGTTTAATCTTTGACTTGTGATAGGCTAACAACAAAGAACAGGGAAGCTTAGACAATGGGATTTCTTTTAAGGCCAGGTAGAAAAATTGGAACAATTTTACAGATGCTGAAAGTGTGTGTGTGTGTGTGTCTGCACACCTACTGCATGTTCGTGACTGGGTGTCTGTGGGTGAGCTACTGCTTTCGCACAGATTTCCAGTTCTTGTGTTGAATGTGCAACAGAGTGTAGTTGTCTGGATCCTTTGTGCATGAAAGGTAATTTCATATCCTCTTGATAGATGTCACTATATGCATGAAATCTTCTTGATGCAGGTCATTATATGCATTAACTTTACATCCCGCTTCATGGAACCCAAGTGGCTACCCAGGTGAGCTCTCCTCCATGCGTAGCGGAGACCAGCCCAGCTTAGGTTTTGCAAGACGGATGCCTCCTCTCGCTTCAGGCCCTCCTGCCCTGGGATTCTTGTGTTAGAATTCTGCCCAGCACCAGCGCCAAGGGTGGGCAAAGTCGGGCACCTGTCGTGGTCCACCCTCCAGTTGGGGCCCACTGGCAGAAGCTCCCTAGAGATGCTGCTTCTCTTCACCTTTGCAAGATGCTTGTTGCTCTGGCCTGGGAACTGTGCTGGGGAGGAAAAGCAGGAAAGTCTGAATCATTTGCTGAAGCCCCATGGAGTCTAGTCCTTCTCCCTGCACTGCATGCCAGAAAGACTCCCATCCCCGCTGTATAAAATGTCTGAACCTAGCCTACCTCACAGGATTGTTGTTGAGAGGATGGAAGGGAAAGGAGGAGAAGCCTTGGAAGCCACCTTGGTTTCGAAATAGGAGGATATGAGGTGGGATATAAGTGCAATGTAATAGCAACCATAAATTTATTTTATTTGCAAAGTTTATATACCGCTCTATATTCCAGCATGAAGATTTCTGAGCCCTGTGTAATAAAAGGTGAAATTTACGAAAGGAGAAAAATATGTTAAAAGAAAAACCTGAAAAGTCATATACATTTTAACGTTATATTTAACTAGTCTGCTATATTTGCACTCTCTGTCATTATCTTTTTCTTTAAAAAGGCAATGAACAAATAAATCCTGGGGCAGACACAACGTCTTTGATTATTGTTCCCCCTGACTTAAAAGACAAGACCGAAGCTGCCAGCAGCAACTTAATGGGGTCCGTGGTAATTAGGGACTGACCTGGTCTCTCTCTCTCTCTCTCTCTCTCTCTCCCCTCTGCTGCATTTAACCTTGAAATTCCTGGAGGCACTTCTTGTCCGCTGGAGATAATCCAATTAAGCGTACCTACTGGGGTAACTTGGGACAGAATATCAAAAGGCAGAATGCCGCAGGCTCTGAGTCGAGGGACCCATTCCTGAAGAGGAATTCAAAGAAACCCAGCTGGAAGCTGCAGATTAGGATCTAAATTATTCTGTTCATAATTGAAAAGAAATATCTGGCAATCGTCTTGCCTTCCTTCACCAAGCGCTTTTCAATGGCTGCCTTGTCTCTCCACTGAGAAGAAGATACGGCCCGTCTCTTGTTCCCTGTGGGTCAGGATTTTGATTGGAAAAAAATTCCATGGGGAAAGGGAGAGGCATGGAGGCAGGGTTTGGAAACATGGCCCTGTGAGGAGAGACGGAGAGAACTAGGCTTGTTCAGCCTTGAGAAGAGAAGACCGAGGGGGGAGATGATATCCCTCTAGAAGTACCTCAAAGACTGTCAGAAAGAGGAAGGGCAAGTTCTCGCTGATACCGGAGTGCAGGACGCGGAATGATCCATTCAAGTTGCGATAACCCAGATTCAGGCTGGACATCAGGAAGAGCTTCCTCACTGTCAGAGCAATATGCCAGTGGGACCAGCTGCCTGGAGAGGTGGTGGCTCTCCTACACTGGAGACATTCAAGAGGAAACTGGGCAGCCCTCTGAGTGGGATGGTGTGACGTGGTGTCCTGCAACACCAGGGGGCTGGACTAGATGGCCTTCATGGCCCCTTCCAACTCTACTATTCTATGATGCTACGATCCATCCTCTCTATGTCGTGCTGATTACATTCACAGGCATCCTGTGCAGGGGAGGGCAACCTTCAGCCTTTGGGCCACAGGCAGCCTGCAGCCCGATTTCGAAAGCCTTCTGCATGCCTTCCGTTCAGCCCCTTGGCAGGAGTGAGCGGCAACCCAAGGAGAAAGGAAGGTGTTCAGAAGGAAGTGGGGGGGGGGGAGCAAAGGGAGGCAGAGAGGAAAGGGGTGACTTGCCCACCTTTGGGTCTAATCTGCTTCCTTGGCCCCCACTCATCACCAAGAGAGGACCCACTAAAGATTGGCTACAGCCAGAGAAAGGACACTCCTGCCTCTTCTCTAGCTGCATGGGGAAAAGAATGAGGGAAGCCGGAGATAATGAGCTCCTTGCATCATGGCCAGGAGGAGAAAACGTGGTTTGAGAACCGTGAGGCAGGGCCACGGAGGGCCAGTTCCGCAACTGCTTCTGTCACTTATCCCTTCGAGCCGTATCCGTATCCTGTCTTCCGGGCGTCTTGCTGCCGTCTCTCTGTTGTGTGTGGTCAGTTCCTGAACTCCCAATGATGGCGGCGCTCGAGAAGAAACCCCTCAAAACTTGGAAGGGAGAAATTGCCAAACCTTTAACGGCTCCACCCACATCGTTCCCCAGAAGACTCTTTTCCCTGCACATGGGCTATAACAAACAGCTTTCCCTCTGGAATTCTTCTGGACTGATCCTCATCCAAAACTGGAATCACAACTTACTCTGGGTAGTTCCCAGAACATTTGGTTGCTACAACTGTGCTTGGTATACACTGTCTCCTGCCCCGGACTGGTTCAAACAGGGCCAGCTGATTTCAACAACATGGACATACAGGGGGCTGGTCAGGGCCTTTCCCAGTATCCTGTTTTCCCCAAACCCTGGGAGAAGAGTTAGTCAGCAGGGCCATTCCGCAACTCCTGCTGAAATCTAACTTAATTTGCTTTCCCTTCTGTCCCCATTTTAGCCTTCTATATCGCATCTTTTAAAAAAGATTTTCATGCAAGATTTTCTGATGGGAACTATCTGCTTTGATGAAACAGTTATAAGCTGCTTTGGGTGGGTGGGAGACTAAGCAGTGGGATAAAAATACTATCTATTCATAAAATAAATGGACCAAATGCTCTGTGCCCTGAAGATGTTTATCTAGTGAGGAGGGGGTTACCTAATCCACTGCTTTGAGGATTATTTATCTTGCTGCTTGCTGCTTCTCCCAAATGCTTTTCGCATCCTCCTTGGGGTAGTGACGCCCCGGCCTGACAACCACCGCTCATTCTTTTTGATAACACTACTTGTGGTTGTGGGGATGAAAGTGGCTTCCTGACCCTTGTAATCCTCTGGGCTGCCTGGAGTGATAGCAAGAGAATTTAGCAACTCCTCCAAGGGGGCGGGGGTGTTGGGTAGGTGCCGCTGACACATCTCCAACTTTCCGTCCTAGCTCTGAGCGAGCCGATCCTGTCCTACTCTTGTCCTATCTTCTGGACCGAATATGAGGGATCTTGTTACAGATACTTCCCCATCAACAAGACGTGGGCAGAGGCTGACTTGTATTGCGCAGAATTTTCCATTGGGCTAAAATCGGCCAAATTGGTGTCCATTCACAGGTAAGAAGCAAGCAACAGGAGTTGTTTTAGTGTTCTGCTCGTCCATTTTTGTGTTCTTATTTATTTATTTATTTGGAGTTCTTGTATGCCGTCCCATTCGCATAAGCCTCGGGATGGCTTCCAACACAATAGATAAACAAAGCTATAAACAATACATATAAAATCTAGATTCACCCTGGCCGTAGAAATTAAAACCAAGTAAATAATATTAACAATTATTAAAATATTGTTTAAATAAAAAGGTCTTGGCCTGGTGCTGAAAAACAAATAACGACAGCGCCAGGCAGACCTCTCTGGGGAGCGCACTCCATAAGTTCTTCCTTCGGCTGCCCCTAGCATGGCTGTCTTCTCCGCCAAGACCCACCTTTCCTTGATGTGTGGAAAGTGAGACAGCCTCAATTTTGTCATTTCTGCTCCCCAGGAAAGCTCCGGCTTGATTTAAATGAGGAATCAATACCCATTTTTGTCTTCCTGCCAGTTCAGGGGACTTGCAAAGCTCTCCTCCAGCCCCATGTTCTCAATGCATCCATTTTCTTCCAACCCGCTTCCTTCCCTGTCCAGCTCTTGCGTGATCTTGGCCTTGCTCTCCAGGAACATATTCTTCCACTTGAGGATCTTTGTCACATGCTATGGCTTATTTTCTGGTTAGGTCTTATTTTTGGGGAAACAGCATACCTTTTTATTTGCCCATCATTTTAATTGTTAGGAATTTTAATCAGGTTTTAACTTCACAGTGGCTTTTTGGTTTTGATTTTTTTAAATTTTTGATCTTGATTTTGTTTTGATTTTCTTTCATCTGTGAATTGTTATTGGTTTTGTGTGTATATTTAATTATTGCTACTTTTAAACTATCTGTTTTTGATTTTTGTAAGCCGCCCTGAGATGCTTTTGCGTGTAGGTGGGGTATAAATATTTTAAATAAAAATAAAATAAATAACATTACCTTTGAATATATTTTGGCAGCTGGGAAGAAAATGTATTTGCATATGATCTGGTCAACAGCAGAGTGCCCGGCATCCCCACGGATATCTGGATAGGACTGAGTGATCTGCGGCAGGTCAGGAGCTTATTTTTATTATTCTCGGCATCACTCAGAGAGGAAAGACTGGCAAGGGGGAGGCTGCATACGTCCCCCCCGCACACCTTCTCCCCCGCCCTGCCCACCTCTTAAGCCTCTTGTCCCTGCACCCTGATCACATGGGGATGGAGAAGTTAAAGAGTCTCCCACCCTGTGGCCGATTCCCACTGGGATCACGGTTTCCTTAGCAATATGGCGGCATCCGGGCTGCTCAGGGAGTGGCAGGGGCTTCAGCTGTTTATCCTCGGCAGTCCTGATGAAGGTCCCCTCAGCACGGGAGGTCAAAGCTCTTCCGCACCCCCGTGGCCCCCTCTGAAACCACTGCGTCCCACCTACCCTTTGGACAGCGGACCCTTCCTCTCTGCCCCCCTGACACAACCCCCTGGGGGCCTCTCTGGCAGGAGAGCAGCTTTGAATGGACCGATGGCTCCCCGTATGACTATACCTACTGGGATGGCAATCAGCCGGATGACGGGATTCACTCCAGACCAGAAGATGAAGATTGCGTGCAGATCTGGTACAGATACAGCAGTGGTAAGCACAACGTTGTCTTATTCATTTATTTATTAGATTTATATCGCACCTTTTTCTTACACTGAACTCAAAACAACTCACATCCTTCTCCTCCTGCTGCTCTCAGTCTTATCCCCACAACAACCACCCTGTGAGGTAGGTCTGGCTGAGAGCCTGCGACTGGCCCAAAGTCACCAGGCTGGCACTGCAGCTGAGCAGGGACTCGAACCCGGATCGCCCGAGCCCCAGTCCTGTGCTCTTAACCACTACGCCACACTGGCTCTCATGCCTCCCAGAGGCCACCGTTCGCCATAGAGGTGAAGGGAGAGATCTTGCGAGGCACCATTTGCTATTACAGAGGCAGCTGGTGGTGGCAAAATTCTCCTTCTGATAATAACAAACAATTCCTGCCTTCAGGTTTACAACCCAAAGATGTGACATGAAATGAAAAATGGATGGGGAGGGAAGAGGAAAACAAGTATAATCAGGCACTGCTTGCTAACTAAATAACTTGCATCCTAGACCAGCGTTCCCCAGACATCCTATTTTAATTGTGAGCTGGAATAAAGAGTTGCTTAGCTCTCCCCATGGACAGCTAGCATTTCAGCGAGACTGGAATTGTAGTAGGAGCACCAGCAATACCTAAGAACAACCATAATAATGTTATTTTTAAAAGTACACTTCTGTTTGTAAATATCCTGCTGTTATTTGCATTTTTTCCCAGTAGCTTTGCACTAGCAGTGCTTAAACACCGTCTCCTCCCTGTCTTCTTCTCTCCCCTGCTCTCTTTTCTTTCTATAGCTTTAAGGTCTTGGAATGACAACAGCTGCAACAGAGAGTTTCCATTTGTGTGTAAGATCCCATCCCTGGCAGCCGATTAGCTCTCTCCCTCCCCGGCAGAACTGCAGAGGCAACCAAACTTCTGTGTCGAGAGCACTGAGTGTCACGGACTCACACCTTGTCCGTTGGGCATCCTTCCTGCACCATTCGTCTAATAAATGCTGTTCTGTTTGGGACTCACTGAACACCCCCGATTCATTCTTCCTGGTGTCCTGTCTGTATTCTGTATTGCATCCCATAAACATGACGTGGCTCTGATGCAACAGGAGTTGGGGAGCACTTGGGACTGTAGATGCAAAGCTTGCTCAGGTCTTTGGCGGAAGTGTAGGGTGGAATCCAGCTCCCAATGAATTTCCCAACTTGATAGGAAATGCACTGCCCTTTCTTTCTCTTTTTCGATACTTCGCTAGGGTAGTTTGGCTGGAATGGGACAATTGCATAGGGTAATGTTGGTTGCTGGGCCAGGATAAAGCGTTTGGGGTCTGGTTTCAAATTCTGGATGCTGAGATTCTTTGCTTCCCATCCACTTCTCCAGCCCTTTTTTTCTTTGTCAAAGCAATTTTGCAGCCCTATATAGCTGCAGGGTGAGGAGCCTGTTGGAAAGGGCGAGATGAAACCTTCATCAGGGAACAAGAGGGGTTTCTTAAAGGGGCAGCAAGCCTTCCTACTGTCCCTGGCTGAGTTTGGTCAGACAATCTGGGTTTCCCATGCAGGGTGCATGCAGAACGGAATCCAGCAACAGAGCCGAGAGTGGGGAGACCACTCCTCTCTCGCTTGCTTTCTCCCCCTCTCTTTGCCTCTGTACCTTTCTGCCACTCCCTTTATTTCTCTCTCTCATGCACCCCCCTCTGTCTCTCATTTCCTCTCCGGCACCCCTCTGTCTCTTCTTCGCACCTTCTCTCACACTCGGTGCCCCTCCTCTGCCTCTGTCCCTTTCTGCTGCTCTTTTCTCTCCCCTTCTTTTCTTTGCCTGCCAGTTTTTCTTTCAACACCTGGTGTTCCCCCTGCACCAGAGCACTGCCAGGCCAGGAGCAGGGCTTCCTCTTGCCCGGGTCCTGCCTTGGTCACTCGCGGTGGCCTTTTGCAGGTAGGTCGAGGAAACGAGATTGGCCCACCCCAGGCTGTGCCTGGCTTGGCACACAGCTAGCAGAATCCCCTCCCCTCAAAAGTAAAGTGAGGAATTATTAAGGCTGCTGAGTGTAGTCCTTGCGTTGAATAAAAACTGGTTAAAGTGTTTTCCTGAATCCATTTTTTAAAGTTTCAGTGCAAGTCCTCTTCCCAAATGCAGCCTCATTTTATCAGAGGGATCCCCACGTCTCTTGGGTGGGGCGCCTGTGCATTCCCAAAAGCCGAGAGGTGGGTGGAAGAGGCTTGCCCTATGTGTCTTTTGTTCCAGAGCGCACTCAAGCCGGCAGGAGGTTAGGACCACGGACAGCTCCCCACAGACCAAGGTCCTCTGTTACAGTGGTTTTCAACCACTGGTCTGTGGACAAGCCACGGTCCGTGGGAGATTTCCTGCCAGTCCAGGGCGGGGGGCATCCTGCTCACCATGATCCACCACCACCTTCTCTGTTGGCATTTCATTCATGGGTGCCGCCGGGGGGCGGGCAGGGAGGGGAGAGACGGCTTTGTGGGGGCCGGCTGGGAGCCATGCTGCGCCGATTTTGGTATTTGGTTCTTTTGTTGGCATTTTTTGTTGCTCGGTTTCTGGTTGTTTTGGAGAACTTTCTGTCTTTGGTATTGTGTTTGGAAACTAACACATTAGGTGCATGGTGCTTTTTGTTTCTGCCTCAGTGGGCCCTGAGGTGGTTTCCTGTTTTTGCGGGTCCCCAGCTGTGGAAAGGTTGAAAACCACCACTGCATTGGGCTGCAACAAAATGTTGCACACTAGAGTACTTCCATCGAGGTTTCAGGCCTGCCAGCCATGCCCTCCGGCCCATGGTGCTCCATTCCGTTCACCCCCTGCATTTCTGCTGTTCTCCCCAAGCTGGAACGCCAGAGCCGCTGAGCGTGTGCCGCCTCGCTGGGCTGCTTTGGGGTCACGCATTTCCCCAAAGGATTCGTCGCGCTCCTGCAGCCTTGGTGTCCCCTGCTGATGTCGCTGCCTGGTGGGTGAGGCTGCTCTGGCCTCACAAGCATCAAAACTCACTGCTGGGGCCCTGGAAGGAGTGGGAAGGATGGCAGGAGGAGGCCTTGCGCCCCCTCCTGGAGAGATCCTGTGGGCAGCTGGCCTTGCTCTGGACCTGACAGCCGGTTCCCATAGTCCTGAAGAGAGGAAGACAGGTGGAAGCCCACTTCCCTGAAGAGAGCCCGCTGGGCAGGTCGTGGGCCTTGTCCCTTTGCACAGGCTGGCATTTTGGTCGGGTTGGGCGTCTGCTGCTGCCCCCGGGCATGGCTGGATGTTGGCAGAAGGGGGAGGCTGCAAGAGCAGGACGCCACACCAGTGGTTCTCAGCCTGTGCTCCACAGACCCCTGGGAGGCTGTGCTGTCATCCAAGGGGGACTGTGAAGACCTGAAGAAATGTTAGCTTAGCAGTTAAATCTGAATGAACGAATGAAAGCAAGACGGAATGGGAAATAGAACAAAATCTTGATTTTCCATGCTTGTTTGGTAAAACTCGGCTTTTTTAACCTCTTGCCTCAATTAAAAATAATCAGAGGTATAAATCAGCTAGGGGACTAGCTGTCCGATGGCAAATAGCTGTGTTTGGTATTTCTGCACACTCGGAGAACAAGGGAGGAGGCGAGAGGAACGGTAAGAACATTCCATCAATTTTAATGTACAAATTGACATCAGATTTGGAAGTAGCAGGTCAAAATGGGCCATTTGAGTGAAAAGAGTGTTGATAACTATTATTTGGAATTCCTATGGAATCATTGCAAGAAAGATGCTACAATAGGATTCAGTGCATGAACAGATAAACTTATTTCCCCTTGTCTCCAAATTTGAAGGCCCTGCATGAGAAAACTGAAATAAACATTTGAGGCAGGCAGTCTAGGGCTTTAAATCTTGAGTTAAGTCTTGGTGGTCCGTGGCCACAAAAGGAATTTAAAGGGGTCTGTGGTGAAGGAAAGGTGGAGTCCCACTGGGCTACAGCATTCAGTTCATGCCTCTGGGGCAGCCCCATGTACACTTAGAAAAGATACAGAGCTGTGCATAGTCTTTAAGCTTTTAAAAAATGAGATGAGATGAGGACCAGGTCGTAGCTTTCCTTCATGGGTTGGACTTGACTACTGTTATGCACTCTGAGTGGGGCTGCCCTTGAACTCCGCACACTCCTGAAAGGGGGTTGAGTCACTGGAACCAAACCATGTGGAAGTGAAGGATCGGCCCGCTGTTGCTTTCTGTGACCCTGCAGGGAACAGGTGCTACCTGAAGAACGCACTGAAATTGAGGTGAGCTTGGCCAGCTAGGAGGTCATTTGTATCCATGGAGACAACGCCGCCTTCTGTCTAATTAGGACGCCCGATCAAGGTTCTCTGTAGGGCAACATGATCGACACCACGTCTTTGAGCAGAAGGGTAGTGGCATTTGTTTGTTACAGGTACTGTTGAACTAATTAGATTTTCCTGGAAATGCATCCCGGTATTATGTGCTTGTTAATTCATCGCATATGCTGTGCCACTCTGTTTATTGCCTCAAGGTTTTGGAAATGTCACAGAACTTGTGAACTTGTGGTGATGTCTTTTGTTTTGCTCTTTAGAGAATTTTTTTTTTAATTCAAAAGAAGGAACCTATTATTTGTGTGCCTCGCTTCACCTTGCTTCTTGTACGCCTTGAAGAAAATCACGCTTGAATAAGACCAAGTGCGGCTCTGTTTTGGTTTGTTCGATCCAGTCTAGTTTTCACAGGTTATATTCTATGTGCGAGGTGAGCAAAAGGGGACAGATTCCCCACCCCTGTGCTAGACATTCCATTCTCAGATGCACAGCAGACTCATAGGAGTGTGTGAGAACTGGTGGCATAGTGCGAAACACTGGTGTGAAGCACCATTCCTTCTAACAGCATCTGTAGCCACTTCCCCAGTGAGAATGTAAACATGAAGGCAGGTGCTGCTGAGAGCATCCAACAAGCTGAGCTTTCCAAACCAACATTGCATTTTATTTTGAGAATTTTATTATTACTATGGGGAGAATTTCTTCAGCCTGGGTCCTCTATCTTCTCAAGCCAGAGGAAATGGGTGTTGATCTTAATTAGTTCCTCCCGTGAAGCACAGCCAAAGCAGAGAATGCCTCTAGTGATTGTGTGTATAGGACCACGGACTCAGTGTGATGAATACGCCAGGCTTCTCCACCCTGGTGGCTTCCAGATGTGCTGGACAACTCCCAGAATCCCCCAGCCGGGGAATCGTTGTAGTTGGCGTATGCCAGGCTGGGGAAAGCTGGAATATTTCCGTCATCAGCCACAGGAGAAAATGAATCAAACAACACTGGGTCTTGCAGAGAGATGCAGAAGTATTTTGCTGCAGGAGTGAAAAAAGTGTTTTTTTCCAAACTGAAAACATAACTCATGGTCTGTTATGTAATCTGTCAGACATGGATCCAAAACAAAATAAATTCTATTACACATTCTATCTCCCCCCTTGAATGAAATATTACTAGGCACTGAGATTTAACTTCAAGGGAAGGAGAGTTTATTGCCTGCGTGATGCTGTTGTTTGCCTTAGCAGCAAGCCTGGCACCATGCATATTTTGAAAAACTGATCCTTGCAGGACACAAAGTCCTCTAAACCAGATGTCCTCAAGCCTCCAGATTTCTAGGCTTCCATGAATCCCAAGTGTGGCGTGAAGCGGGACAACTGTGGCTCTCTGTGGCCCAACGTCATCTTCAGCCATCCAGATGATGCCCATCAAAGGGTAGAGGGCGGGAAGGAAGCTGGGGCACCATTTGGGTATAAGACAAGCCCGTCTCTCCAGTTCCCTCCTCTCTCTGCCCCTCCAAAATGCCCCTTTTCTTTTCTCAGGGGCTGATTTCTGACCTCACAGACGTAGCCGGCACCTGGCCGCAACGGGGCCCTGGTGGGGACTGGGACCCCGGCGGTAAGGCTTCTCGGAGGAAGACTTTCAGGAGGCCTTTTTGACTGAATGGGTTTGATTACCCCAAGTAGCAATTATGCCACCTCCTCTACTCATAGCAAAATAATGAAATCGTAACCTTGATTTTCATCATGACCAATGCAGTGGAAGGTATCTCATGTCTGCTGCAGTACTGGATTGTTTCTGCATCGACCGAGTGATTGCAAAACCCCGTCACCCTGCGCAGGCAAGACGCTTTCCATGTCCGAAACCTCAGTTTTGAATTGCCCCCCTTTAAATGGCAAGCAGAGCAATTTCATATCTGTGTGTTTGCGCGTCAAGATGTTAAAAGGAGTGGGTGGCAATTACCACCGGCTTAATCCTTCCAAGGTGACTCAGCAGGCCAAGGGGGAAATTGATCAGCATCCGTGGGGTTGGACCAAGCTTCCCCTGGGTCAAATCCTGTGTCCAGGCATGCCAGCTCAATCGCATGGGCAGCCAAGTGGCCTCTGCCGCTTCCAGCTTGTGCAGCTGAGTCATGCCCAGGTGCAGGGTGTGGACAAGGAATGGACCGTGTGTGCTGAAGCCCCATGCTGACAATTCGACTGGGAATGTTGGCACAATCTGCCATGAATTTGCATGAGTTTGGAAGTCTGTGGATCTGACCTACGGCAGATCAGTTTTTTCTTAGTTACACAGATTCCACAGACCAGTTTCTCACTTGGGGCATGGATTTGCACTAAATGGGCCACTGCTCAAAAGCACCCCTGGGCTCATCTGCTCTTGTGAACCGGTGAGAATTTGCACGGGTGGAATGTAATTCTGCAAGCAAAATAATGTGATTCCAGCAATAGGCAGATGATGGAGCACGAGAGGTCTGGTGAACGGTGATACACAGAAGGAAATGATTTAAGAAAACCAACGTGTGTCTTGTGACAACTCTCCAGCTCCATTCGCCATAGATTACCAGAGACTGGTGCAAAGGAACACTGCCACTCTTCTGGTTGTGGACTCCCTCTGAGTTTGCAAATCCATGTCCAACACTTGGAAAGAAACACAACCCAAGGGGTTACACACACACACACAGAGGTCAGCAGTGCATGTCTTTAGAAGATAAGAGCATCAGAAAAGTCCTGCTGGAGCAGACCGATGGTCCATCCAGTCCGGCACGGAGCCCACATGGTGGCAGGCCAGCTGCCCATGGGATCCCTCAGCAGGATGGGTGCAAGGCCTCCTCCTGCCCAAGCTCCACAGCAATGGGTGCAGGCAGGCATGCCAGCCCTGGTGAAGGAGGGAGCACGTGGCCAGCAGGGCTAGTAGCCACTGAGAGCCTAGTGAAGTGGTCCACTCCCCTTGTGAAGCCATCCACAATGGGGTCTGTCACCACTTCCCACGGCACTGAGTTCCATCGTTTAACCATCTCTGTGTGTGAAGGAGTCTTGTCTCGGTCTGTCCCATGCTTCCCATAGGGGATGCCGCTGGATTCGAATGTTATAGGAGAGGGAGAAAAATCTCTCCCTCTCCACTTTCTCCATGGATTATGGTAAACACCTCTATCATGTCTCTCCTTCCTCACCCCTTTTCTAAGCGGAGCAATGCACTTTCAGACTCCCCTGGGCATTGCTGTGGGGATTGTCCCAGTGAGCATCTATGCTTCCAAACATGCAGTTCTCAGACTTGATGAGTGCCTAGAACTGCTGCCTAACAAGACAAGTGCTTAAATGCGTATTTAACAAAAAAATAACGGCTGCTTGGTTTGCTGGCACATTTGCAGTCTTCGTATTGCATCCAGGTATTGTACCTCTTTGGTCGGATCAGGTTTTGCCACCTGCTTCCTTCATTGGAAACTGTATTTTAAAAAGCATTAAGTTGACATGGCATGCATCTGTCCCTAGCATTCACTTCTTCTCTCCTACATTTAACTCGGTTCAACGTAGCAAACAAAAAGCAAAATGCGATTTTCTTCAGTCCCAGAAATGCAATAAAGGCTTGGCAGCTGCTGAAGCAGCTGAAGTCATCATTGGTTTCTCGAAGGCCAGCTGAGATAGTGCAATCCTGAAATAGCAACATCCGTGATGGAAGGGGGCGGGGGAGGGGACGGTGCCCTTGGAGCTCAGTTCCGCACATGGATTTCGGAAGTCAGGAAGGGAAAGGTATGAGGTCATACTCAGAGGTCCTGGCAGCCTCCTCAGCAACCCTTCACGCATCCCTCTCTCTGCGTCTGATGTTTGGGTGGTGAGTGCCAGTGTGTGCATGGCCCCATTCAGACTCATTGCTGGCTGGGGTCACCCCAGCTCTTGCGGGCGCGTAAAACCCTTGGCAGCCGTCAGCGTAAGGGGGAGTCCAGTAAGGACGGGCCTTGCTCAGGGGCGGTCGAGTGGACGGTCTGCGGGGGGCTGCCACGGAATGGAGTATTGCAGGGGAAGGCATGGCTGGCTGAAGGGAAGATGAGCAGGAGCACTCTGCGCTGCGGTTCGGACATGCAAGGGGGCAGCGTATGACTTTTGCCTCTGTCACAGCTGAGCATGACTAAGAAGTGAATCCCCGGCTGAGGTTGGCCTATGATGGGGTGGGTCTGTGCTGACGGGGAAAGACCCCATTCGGTTATGCGGGGCATAAGGCTGAGCAGAATTTCATGTGTAAACATTCCAGAAGAAAAGAGGCGCAAAGGGGGAATTAGCAGCAGCTAAGTTTTCTCTGAAAGGGCCGGTGCAGTTTTCTCCCGTCTCTTATTCCTCTTAGCACCCTGATGGTTTGCCTGTGTGGTCTAGACAATCAGGGATGTTGCAGCCAGTGGATTATGGTCACAGGACCAAACAGCCAATCAGGTATAGCGACAGGATGACATCATAAAGCCAAATCAGAGAGGTGGTGCCTTGGCTTGGAATGGGCTGCAGTCTGAAAACAAAGCTCTTCCCCTGAAGCACTTTCCCCCTGGAGAAGACACTCCTGCGAGGGGCACAGCAACACGCCTGCCTTCTCTCTTGGGAATTTTCCTCCCAGTGCAAATGTCAGATTCATAGGAGAATGAATGCAGCAGGAAAAGGGCTCACTCTCCCTGCATAACTGCTGGGACCCCTATAAGGATCAGCCCCACCCTGAATTGATGACGTTTCCATTAAACACAACAAAGCGCCCATGCCTGTTAAATGCAATACAGTAGGTGCTTAATGTCTCATCCTGTTTGGCCATAAGTGTGGCAGCTGGGATCAACTCTCCCCATCATTATGGTCCTTGTCCGAGTTTTATTTTGCTAGCTTGCTTAAAGGGGATCAGGTGGCGCAGGTGGTGGGTTAAACCACTGAGCCGCTGGGCTGGTTGATCAAAAGGTCGCCGGTTCGAATCTGCACAACGGGGTGGCATTCCGTGCACCTCGGTGTTTAGTCACGCCGGCCACATGACCACAGACTGTCTGCGGACAAATGCTGGCTCCCTCGGCCAGGAAATGGAGATGAGCACCGCCTCTTAGACTCAGGCATGACTGGAAGTTAATGTCAAGGGGAAACCTTTACCTTTACCAGGTTAAAGCAGTATATTTATTCCAAAAGGTACAGAGATAATCAGTCCTCATGGATAGCTATATAAAAACCAACATCCCCAGACAAAGAAAAACAGCTTAGCTGGGAAACACCAGAGAAACTTGTTCCTGGCCATGCTGTTTTCTGTGGGAATGGAACTTTCCCTCATTTGAAGAAATATTCAGGGTCATATCCAAGGGAAACCTAAGTCCTTTATCGTAAGCCGTCCCGAGAGGTTCTGTAGGGGACGGGATAGAAAAGCTTTTAATACATAAAATAAGTAAGTCCTATTTGTTTGAATGAGTTTGCTTGAAGTAGGACGAGCGCTGGCTGCAGTCCTCTATCATATCAGCCACGCATCTGCTCTCTCAACTGGGAGACAGGGAACTGTGTCTCGTAGGCAGGTCTTGCCGCTCTTGTTTACTTGGAGGCCTCAAGCAGCTGAAAGAAGAAATTCGGGCCAGCGGCTGGTCTCATCTGTTGAGATCACTCTGAACGCAGTACAAGGATGAGAGCATGCGTCCGGTTCAGGCACCTGCAGGCTTGTTTTGAAACGGAACAGCGATGCTGGATGGCTGCACTGCAACCTCTTGGCAGCTGGCCTGCGCAAACCATCCCCTGGGTGAAATAGCAGAGAGGATTCTACAGCCAAAATAGAGACTGGCTGTTCCAGACTTGGGACTTTTATTTATTTACTTAATAAGTTTGGAAATGCTTTCTGTAGCTGACCCAGGCTGTGTGTGGATCTTGAGATGGTGACAGTGCAAATACTTTCTTCATACGAGTTAGAAATCTAAGCCTTTTAAAAGCAATTCTCCTCCATTTTGTATAGTCAAAAAGCTTTGCATGGTGTCTGGTCTTCACGGAGGGGATGCCACTGAGCTCAGAATCTGGGGTGGTACCAGGGACTGAAAAGATGGGGGGCCCGGGCCCACAAACTGCGTGTGTGAGAGTCATCAAAGGACCCTGTCTCTTAAGGACACCCTATTTGAGAAAGGGAAGGTATCTCCCTGCAGGAGGGGTAGAGGTAGGCACCATTAAGGTGAGCTCTGCTGGGGGACAGGGGCTGTCAGGTTCCATCACCTTGGCCCAGGTTCTCCAGCATGGTTGCCCTGCGAGTGCCTGCGGGATCAGGATCGGTGCCTGCTGGTGCTGGCAAGGAACGGGGTCTGTGCTGGGCCTTCTGGGGAGCTCTGGGAAAGGCACTGGGTGGTCATTCTTTGCAGGCACTCCTGGGTCATGCCAGTCTGGACTTTTGAGTGAGAGGAGGAGCAGGAGCGGGGAGGGGGGCCTGGGAGGGGCCGGCTGGTGGGCTGCAGGGTCGCCAAACAAAGAACAAGAGAAGAGAAGAGAAGAGGCCTGCCGTCCACCCAGCCGGGCGGTAGATCCTCTTTCACAGCTGCCTTTTGCCCGGTGTCCCTCCCCTGGGGAAGCAGCTGTTTTTCCCTGCCATGGCAACAAATGACAGTGCAGACAGAAGACGACAGCGCTGGCGTTTCCAGATGACTTTGTGCCAGCTTCCTCTGCAATTTCCGAAACGAGCCAGGGGCAAACTCTGGGAGAGAAAGAGGGGCTTCAGAAGGGCTGCAGCGTGCCCACCTGCCTTTCCTGGGAGCGCCCGTTGTTGCCGTCTTGGTGTTCCATAAGCTTGACAGCCGTTTGAGAAACGTCGGGGTGAAGTTCTATGCCAAACTGCCCACTCTCCTTTTTAAATGGCTTTTATTTTATTTATTTTATTGAGGCTGCCTAGGATGCGTGGAGTGACTGCAGGCCTAGCACAGGGTAATTGCGGCTGCCTGCTAATCAGTGTAATTGCAGGGTGGAACCAATTACCTTGCAGAATGTTCTCTTCTATATGACTCATTTGGAGATAAGGAGATGCGTCTGGGACAAGGGCAGGAGAAGCACTGGGCTTTTTCCAGGGACTACTGAAAAGTAAAAGGACCCCTTTGGGTAACATCCCGGGTTATTTCTCACCCAGATTAATTAATTTTTTTCTCCCAGTTTTTCCAAGGCTTCAAGGTGGCTATATAAATGGAAGTTCTAATGAACTGTTAGAAGTTGTGGTTTTAGCTGCAGCTTTAGTTGTGTTTTATCTGCACAACAACCCTGAGTGGTAGGCCAGACTCATGGAAGCCCTATTTTAGATGTGAGAGCAGAGCTGGTTCCTGGCAGGCCTATTGTGGGCCAGATTCCAGCAGTGGGCGGGGCCACAACAAAGTGGGTGGAGCCACTCCAGTTTGGAATAGGGCCCCGTGTTTTTCTCATACAGGTTCATGCACACGTGGCTTTACTTCTTTATTCTAAAGCATTTCTACCCCATCTTTACCCAAAACGAGTCTCAAGACGGCTCACAAATCAATAACAGCATGTTAAAGTACAGCATGTAAAAGTAAAATTCCATTTTCAAAACCCTTAAAATAACGAGTGATGGGTGTGAAAGGATGATTTGAAACAAGGAAGTAAAAGAGATTTAAACAGGTAACAATTACTCAGCCCAGAGGAGGGGAGGGGCCAAAATCAGATAGCACAAGGTATGGGGAAACAGGCAGGTAGGCAGGAGGGCCAAATACTTCCTGATTGCTTATTGACAAGCTGGGCAGAACAAAATGAGCCTATTGTAGCCCACCGGGGGCAGGGCTGGATTGGGCAGAAGGGCCGGTGTTGGGGCAGAAAGAGTGTAACTCTCAGGACCCTATTAGCCAATTAGGGGAAAGGAAGAGGGAACAAGCGGCCGGGAGCAGGGTTCAAAAGGGGGGAGTGAACATGTGCTCAGGTGAACAGAAGGATGGGAAGGAAACCCTTCCTTTCTGTTCCCTTCATTGCAATAACATTTTAAAAAGAACTCTCTGCATGCCTGGAATATTTTTCTCTTCTGATGGAAAGGAAAGAGTGTTTTTTAACACGAGTATGTAAAACGGTTTCGTCTTGGTGCCAAAAGGGAGAAAGCGTTGGCGCCAGGCACACCATTCTGGAAAGCAGATTCCAAAGCTGGGCACTGAGGCCCTTCTCTTCCAACCTCCTTCAGAGAGGGCTTCCAAAGAAGGACCTCAGGAGATCTTAAAGTTCGGGCGGGTGTATATGGAAGGAGATATTCCTTCAAACATCCGGGCCCTGAACTGTTGAGGGCTTTATATGTCAAAGTTTAGCAGCTTAAATTAGGTCTGTACTTCTGTTGGTAACCCGTAGAGATGATATAGGGTTGCTTTTGCACCTTCACTGTAATCAGGTTTTTATTTCTAAGCAGGATTTTAGCCCCAAGCATTCCTCAGTGTGCCCTTTTATCCCATAGTCCATTAAAGGGTGATGCAGAACACAGGTAGCACTTTCTAATAGGCTACAAAGGTATAGTTACAATGGTGTGAGTTTCCCCCCTGCATATCAGAGGACAAAGATGTTCCAAAGGTCCCTCAGAAATGAAGGGGGGGAGGTTGCAGATGAGGAGGAAGGTGTCAATTGCTCCTTTATTCTAGCTGTTATCAGCCATGTGCCAGCCGTTCTGCTCTGAGATACCAGCTGGACAGTTCAGCTACAGTTCAGAAAATCACATAGGCTGGTCTCTAAAAATAGAGCTTCCTCTAGTCAGCAAAGTCTAGCTGTTGCCAAGGGTTGCATGGTTTACCTCTATAATTGTATATCTATTGATTTGCTCATCGGGCATTCACCAGAACATGTAAGCGCTTCGTGGGGGTAGAAGATTGGGGCCATGCGCGTGGCATCTTATGGCACATCAGCCCCGGCAAGGTCTGCGTGGGAGCTCCACTTGAAGAAAGGTAGAACTCTCCGCATGATCAGGGAACCCTGGTAAGGCAGGATTTGTGATTGCACATGGAAATGTCCTCGCACACAAGGCGAGCTTCCATTTATGCCTTGCCATTTATTGTCATGGCACCATCTGAGTTGGCAGGCAAAGCTAGCAAACGCAGAGACGGAGCCGAGGGACCGGCGTGCAAGGTCTGACCCCTTCCCCACAAAGCCCCACAGGGCTTTAGTCAGTACATCTTTCATGCATAAGTCCCTGGAGAAAACAAAACCACAAAAGGGATAATTGTTACAGTAATACTGTTGATCGTATCTATCCATAACAACAAGAGATCTAATTTATGCTTTGCCATGGTTGCAAATTTGTAAGCTGCCAAGGCAAAGGTGACCACTGCCAGTAGGGTCACCCTATTAAGAGAAGTCAGCAGAAAGTCTCTCTGCTCCAGTTCAGACCCGTTGGTTTCCCCTCAAAGGCTGGATCCAGAATTGGAGCACAAAGGACAGAAGAAACAGGCATGTGCACAGTCACAGGGGGGCCCCTAGAATCCCATTTCCCTAAATGGCAGTTGGCATCTGTTGCGATTTTAAAATTCAAAAGCAAGAGAGAGCGAAACCTACTGAGTCATTCTGACAGACAGAGCTTTCTTTGCATGCCAGCTCTTAAAACTCTGGCTTAGCCTGAGTATTCAGCCATGTTTGGGGTGTGGAATAAGGCTTGCTCTCTCTCATTTCCCCCCCGACAGACTCGATGTTTTTAACTGCTATGGTCTCCTCGATGCTGGTAAGAGCCATGGCCTGGTGAATTTGGCTGGAAAAGATAGCTGAGGATTTGACTGGTTCATTTTTTTATTTTTAAATAAGAACTTGCTATCCTTGGCCAAATTCCTCATCAATGGGACAGAGAGAACATGAGATCTGGAAATTAAAAATGTCTAATGTGGGAGAATGCAAAACAAGTATGCATTCCTAGTCAACAAAGAGCACCAGCCGGAATGAAGTTAAGTGCTCTGGGTTAGGACCTGGATCTTCCCAGTTCTAATATGACTCTTTAACCATTATACCACACTCCCCCTCTTTTTGACACAGTAGGTGAATAGTCTCTGTTGTTTCCACATTTGAAAAGCACCGACAAAATGATTTTTTGCTTAGTAGCCCAAGCATAGTGCCATCTCTCCTGCCCTTACCTGGTTTAATCAGGAGTATATTTTGAGGCACAGGCTGTTTAGTGGATTGTGAGATGTTGTTTTTTTCTTTTCAGGGTCATTTAGTCACAAGCTGACAAGATTCACTAGTCCCTGTAACAATCGAGCTCCTTTTCATTTGACCTGGAGGAAGCAGACTTCCTGGCCCGTGACAGGGCTGAATCCCAGGTGAGCACGAGCTCATTTGCCCTGTCACGTTGATTGCGACGAAACCCCATGAGAAAGACACGCTGTGGGTGTACAGTCCAAGGAACATTACAGTTTATTGAGAGATGCAGCAAAAATGCAAGCATGGGTAGCCGAAAAGAATTTGACTATGGAGAATGTAGCTGTGCAGGTTGCTTTTATTGCATCTAAGTCACTTGGGCAGTTTTCAAAAGGCAGGTGAGAGTGGAAACAGCGGGCTGCGGGGGTTAAGACAAGGAGGAACTGGTTGCCAGACAGAGGGACACTAGCCTACGTACTGAGGAATCAGGAGTAACCAAGTCATTTTCTGATCAGAGCAGGACACCCGACTTAACAGTCTAAAACTTCTTGTAAGCCAGTGTGAGGCTTTCTGTGGCCGTAAATATTATGGATGACCTTTGGCTCCTTTCATCTTGACATTTGCCAAATTATTCCTCTTAAAAACATCCTTTGTGCAGAGTTAAAACCCTGAATGGGGCTCTAGAGTTGAGAGTGTGGGGAAAAACCAAACATGCGACTGCCTCTTTATGCCGGGACCCTGCGTTTAGTGGGCTAGCGTGGCCCCTGACGCACGGCCAAAAAGGAGGAAATGCATTACCTGAAAGGACAGACATTTCCATATTTTTTGCAAAAGCTAATTTGTATCTATGGATCGCCATGGAGAAAGAAAGGGTCATATCCAATGTTAATTCTACCTGGAGAAGAACCATAGAAATATATGAGATACATTTCTCGTTATTAACAGAAGTCCCATTCATCCCAATGGATCTCCTCTAGGGAGGACTAACACTGGCCAGTACCCAGTAATTACAGCTGACATTGGGACACAGGGTGCCTCATTGTAGTAAGTGACCAGGTAACCTGTGTGCCGTGCTCAGTCCAGGTGCTAACTGTGGGTGGGCAACTTCAGTGCCCCATTTTCGTGTCCCTGGTTCCTTATCTTTCAGCTGGCCTTGTCTGCACAGCTCTTTACACAGCAGGTGCCTTTGAAAGACGTACCTGGCTG
The DNA here is from genome assembly GCF_004798865.1 of Varanus komodoensis. Taxonomy (NCBI): domain Eukaryota; kingdom Metazoa; phylum Chordata; class Lepidosauria; order Squamata; family Varanidae; genus Varanus; species Varanus komodoensis. Next base: position 9,424,036 of record NW_025335684.1, read on the forward strand.
GCTGGCTTTCAGCAGGAGCTGACTAGTCTTGTCCCAAGCATCACCACCATTAACAGGGGTATTACAAATAGCCAGAGACTGAGCAATCTCCCCCCAAAAGCCCCCAGCCCCAGCTCCAGGTAGCCCAGCCTCCCAGGTAAGTGCAGAAACCCCCTGAATGCAAACGTGCCAGTCAACGCTCGTGGCAGGAATTTCAACCCAATAAGCAGCTGTCATTGCCACCTGGTCATCAGGGGTATAAAGGGGTATAAATTGCCATACACTCGAGGTCAATTGCCCCTTTGCTGTGATTGAACTTTATTCTCAAGAATAAAAATACAGATTTTCTCTTCTCTCACCCCTGTCATGTTTAATTGGGCGAAGTGTGCCAGGGTCAAACCCATTGTGTCCTTCACCCTCAAAGAGGGGACTCTCCTCTGTCAGCTCTTCAAATGAGGACTGCCCTCTGTAAAGCAGGACCTCGTCCCCTTGCATCGAATATTGCAATATATTCTGGACCCCCAACAACAGTGTCCCTCTCCAGCCCTCCCTGTCCGCCTCCAGAATGCCATTCTGCCTTCCCACTTTTCCTTTTCCAACAGACTCTCAGCATTCCAACATTTTGGCATGCTGGGTTCTCACAGGGCTGTCTCCCAGGGGAGGAGTTACTCCCAGTCGTGAGAATACCTGCTCTTGTTTATTAGTCACCCCATGAACTGTTGTAAACAGCCCAGAAAGTGGTACAAAAATGAAGTAAAACAACAGTACTGATTTCGGCAACCATGAGTCGAGCTGGCTGGAGCTGGGGGTCAGACTAGATGGCCCCGAGCCCCCTTCTGACTCACTCTGTTTCTGTGTTTCCTGCATTCAGTATTAGGAGTAGTAAGTGCAGAGGAAACCGGGGTCCTCGCTGCATGTTCACTGTGAGAAGCAATCTCAAATGCGCACTGACAGCATCATTGCAGGTCAGGTTAACTTAACCTGATTCCTGTTTATCCTTGAAATTTAATAGGATAAAGTGATGAGAAAGGGGAGTTTAAATGAATTTCATTCTCCCCAGTACCTCCTACTGTTAACTTCCTTTATTCTTTCATGGATTCCTTTTATTTAGAGAATTTAGAAGCTGTCTTGCTCAGGTAAATCCTCTAAAGGCAGTGTGCAAGAAAACTTTAAAAGCATGAAATGCAATAAAACATAATATCATTTTCATTTTGTTGGGAGGATGTTCAGGGCAAGAGGACAGGGATGGCTGATGAAGCCCCAAATCCTTTCCTAGCTTTCAGGTAGGTGTTTGCCATGAGTCTCTCCTCACCCACCGCCCAGCATCTAAGAATCAAGCTGTTAATAGAAAGTGACGGTACTAAAGGCTTCCTTCCACCCAGCCTTGCTAGTAACAAGCGCATATGTGCCTGCCCGCCACTTAAGGTCTGGGGCAGAGGCTTTTCTCCGGGAGCCCTCCCTGAAGAAGATTAGGAGGGTGAACACCCAGAGAAGGGCCTTCTCTGTGGTGGCGCCCAAATTCTGGAATTTGCTCCTCAGAGAGGTTCGCCTGGCACCGTCACTTTATTCTTTTTGGCACTAAACCCTTTTTATTCTCCCAGTGTTTTAAGATTTGATCGTTTTAATTGGAGTGTTATTGCTGGTTGGGAATTTTATTAGGACTCTGTGTTTTATTTTATTTTATATAGTCTTATTATTAAGCCGTCATGTTGTAAGCCGCCCCGAGGCTTCGGCGAATGGGGCGGCATAAAAATGTTTTAATAAATAAATAAATAATATTAACCCGTCCCAAGACCACGGTAGGGGACAGTCTAGAAAAGTTTAAAACAAACAAACAAACCATTTAATACAGTAAATTGTTCACAGGGCGTGATTCTGCCAAACTCTGGAAACACCTGAAGCGTTTTTGAAATGACCCTGCCTCCACCTTATGAACAAAAAAGCCGTTCCTGACCTGAAGCCTTGAAAAGTCTGGTGCCACTAGGCATCACAGTGGGGCAAATACCAGCGCCCTGGCCCCTGGAATCCTCCTCACTCTGATGCCAGCCAGCCACTTCCTTGCAATGTCCTAGGGCAAACCCTCCCATATTTTTAAGAGTATGGCTGCAGGGTTACCTGCTTGCAAGTGACCTGAAGACACCACCCCACAAGTGGCTAGAAAAGGACATAGATTGCCATGTGTCACTTTATAATGAGAAGCCAGGACTCCAAATTAAGTAGAAATGCCCAAATCTCTTCCTAGAGGATATGGAGAGGATATGAATGGCTGCCATTTCCACCCCAGATGTGAACAATCGCTGCGAAACTTCAAGGCGCTCTATTTTTTAGCTATGTATTAAATTTCTAGCCCCACCCCTCATTTGTTTGTTTATTCCATTTCCATGCCACCCCATAACCTGCAGGTTAGCCAGTATGACTCGCTGGCCAGCTTACAGAAATATAAAACAACAGCATACACAACAAACACTCATCTTAAAGCTAGCATGAATGGTGCAATGAGAAATCGCAGCAGCAACACGCAAGAAACCTCACAAGAAAACCCTGCAGTGGCCAGAATTCAAATTAAGCCAAGGGCACAGTAGCAATGAAATACTTTCTAAAAAATTGTCTAACTGTTTAAACATTGGTAATTTCTGGTTCTTTGTCTTTAAGCGAGACCTGGACTGGTAGGCCTTGAAGCAGAGGACTTCGAATAGGGAACTGCCCATTGCAAAACAGGACATGCTAGCAACCTGCTCTGCAATCTGCAGAGAAGTGCCCTGATGATGACAGAGGCATGCCATGATGATGATGAGGATGATGATGATAATGGAAGAGGAAGCCAGCATAATAATCAAACTAATGCAGAGCTCTATCCACTCAGAACGAAACAGATATTATTCTTTAATCCCACGCCAGTCAGGATGGAAATAGTTAAAACCTCCACTGGACTGATACCCTGGCTTGTTCCAAAGCCATTAACCATGGTTTCCCAGTTCAGATGAAACAGGCAACTGGGTAGTCGGAGGCCGCCTGGCTTGTGCCAAGAGGGGCTGTATGAATAGGGAAACGGTTTGCTTGTATCTTCATAAACTGAGATGCAATGAGCCATGCGTGACAGCTTCGTTTCTCGGAGAGAAATGCTCCGAGTGCTTTTCCACACGCAAGGGTTACGGAGGAACCTACAACTGCAAGGCAGCCTCTGAGGAAAGCCTGGGTGGATTCCTTCCCTCCTTCCCCTAATCACTTGGAGGTACTTGTTTTAATAGGCCACTAAATGGCGGGTTTCCACTCGAGTGGTTTGTCAAGCTAATATTTCCTAACGAGGGAGTGCGCACATAGGCGTTACGCAGCATCGGACCAGTAATTGGGGTTTTGTTTTGGCGGGACTCGGTGGCTTTCACAGCATGCCTTCTTTGAAATCAAGTGCACTGAACTTTGGTACTGGCCACGGGGGCACGGCAGGTCTTCCAAAAGCAGGGAAATGTCAGCCATGAAGCGCAGAGGAAGCGGGTGGGGGATGCCTTGTTAACACACTGCTCAGGCATAACCCAGGACATCCACCAGAAGGTGCCAGCAGCCCGTTCCCCCGCTGCTTGAAGTGCGGAACCTGCAACCCAGGTCCTCTGGCACTGGCAAAGGTGACCTGATACGTGAGCTGCCTTCGCTCACCAACAGTGTCTTCCTGTTGTCTACTTAGGGTGGCCTTCTTTAACCTGGTGCCCTCCAAAAACTTTAGGTTTCAACTCCTGTCGGCCTCAGCCAGCAGAGCATGGGGTAAGGAATTATTAAGAAGTAGGCCAGGCAAGATGCCTGTAAGTCCCTTCCGAAATAAGCCTTGGAAGAACATCCCAAAACCAAGACTCTGCTCAGAGGTAAGGGCGACTCCTGTTTGCAGCACCCCCACCCACAACCTGTGCATCAGCTCTCTTGCTTGCAAAAGGCCCTGCTCAACAGTTATCTCAGATAAAAGCAGAGATGAGCACAGCAAAAGCAGCTTGCGGGCCAGTTGGGGTGGCCCTGGCAAGGCGCATCCTCAGCGGTTCTCCACTCCTGTTTAATTTTTAGATCTCTGTGCTACCCTAAATCTCTAAGCCTTCCAAATGCTGCACATCTTTCCTGAATGTCTTGGCAAGGCCATTTCTAGTATATTTGGCAATGTATAGCCTTGGAAAGATCCAAGACAGTGTCTTCTCCATACACTGGAGTTTTAAAATATTAGCTCAGATCCTTCCGAAGGGATTTTGGTCATGAGCCACCAAGGGAAAGCTTCCTCAAAGGAGAAACACCCAAGGATCTTCCAGCATCTTAAAGGCTAACCCATTTATTGTGGCATAAAGTTTGGTGCCCTAGAGATAGGTCAGAAGAACTGTGTTCTCTAGCCTGGGAAAAAATAGTAAGCTATAAGAAATCTTTCCATTGTAAAGGGAACTTGAGGCTTTGCAATGTTTTCCCTTGACAAGTTGACCATCCTTGTTAGTTTACAAGTCCTTCAAAGACTGATCCAGTTCTTGTTTGCTTATACTAGGGAAGGAAACTCTGGATGTTTTGGCCTTCAGCTCCCATCATCCCTTGTCAGCAGCCAAGCTGGCTAAGGCTGATGAGAGCTGTAGGCTAAAACATCTGGAAGTCTACTAGTTGTCCAGCCCTGCCTTCCTCTGTCCATCACCGGTCCACCTACCTGTACAAATTGGGAATGTTGAACCACCTGTGGTCTGAGGACCACGTTTCATTTGGAGAAGCTTTTGAGGACTACTTTTCTGTGACGGGTGGGGAATGAAGGCACATGAGGTGGGAAAAATACCATTAGACGAATTTTGACCTTTTAAAATCAGGGGTGGGAGGGCAAAATGAACGGTAGTTAGATGAAGCATTGGAGGGTAACGAGCTAGGCGAGGCCCCTGGGGCTGGTGTTGTGTTCCCATGGGCCACCTTGACTAACGTCTCACACAATGGTCTTCCCAGTCCTCCTTGGAGGTGCTGGGAATTGAATGCAGGATCCAACCCATGCGGTTTACCACTGATCCATGGATCTGTGATGCTGTTGTTTGTGATACCATGTCCTAATGGAAACTCAGTGATCGCCAGCTTACTGAGATGGATCATTATGTCAACATGAAATGATGATTAATTATTTCCACCTGCTCCCCCGCACCCCAAATGGACTGTTAACTTGCTCCAGAGGGTTCTTTATTAGGAGACAAACATCTTCAGAATAAAAGAATCAGACTGACCCTGATGTAAAAGAAGGGGTGGGGGAGGAACGTCAGCGTGGAACCTTGAGCCGGCTGGAGGTGGCTTCTTCCGCCAGGGATGGGCCACAGCTGTGATCCACTTGGCATAGTTTGGGATACACTGAGCTCTGAATTGCTCTCTCTTGAATTCATTCATCCCCTTTGAAGCCCGGCAGAGTGGAATGTCTTCAGTCCAGATTTCGTCATGGTAGAAGTTCTCCCCTGCATGAAAAGACCTAAGAGCCCACCAAAGTGGATTCCTGGCATTTCTATATCTAAGCTGCAAACAAACAAACAAAAACAGAAGAGAAGAGAATTAGAAGCACTGATGCTTAGAATGATACTTAAATATTTCTGCCTTCGGCAGTGCAACAGGCATCACAGTTTGCATTCCGCAGTGCAGCAATGTCGCCCAAAGAGTCACCCAGTGAGAGTCAGTGTGGGGAAGTGGGGAAGAGTGTGGGGCTGGGACTCAGGCGACCTGGGTTCCAGTCCCTGCTCAGCCACGGAGCCAGCTGCGTGACTTAGGGTCACTCACAGGCGCTTAACACGACCTACCTTGTTGTGAGGATAAGACCGAGAATAGCAGGAGAAGAAATGAGTTCTAAGCTGCTCTGACTTCTTTCACAAAGAAAAAAAGGTAGGTAGAAATGTAATATATAAATGAATACAGCCCAGAAATGCACAAATCACAGATTCTAGACAAGCCACTTAGTGCCTAGCTTCATACTGTTAAATGTGTGAATTTTCTGAGAAGGTGGGGCCTGCATCTGGAATTTCGGGATCTTTTGTGATTTTGAGAGCAGCGGGTTCTACAAAAGGACCACCAAGCAGCTGGTTGCTCATTCACAGCACGGTGACTGTGTAGCAAGGCAGAGGCGGTGCCCGAGTTCGAATTTACAAAGCCGCTCTTCTGGGAAGGGTTAGGCGGACAAGAGGGCGTGCTTCTTCACACAGCATATAGCCCAACTGTGGAATTTGCTGCCATGGGAAGTGGTGATGGCCACCAATCTGGGTGAATTCGAAAGGAGACTGGAGAGATTCAGGAGGGAGGAGGCTCTCCGTGGCTATTAGCCTTGCTGGCCACGGTCTACCTCCTTGACCAGAGGTGGGTGGCATTCCTGCATGCACCAGCTGCTGAGGAGCTGGGCAGGTGGAGGTCTTGCCCCCCTCCTGCTGGAGGGATTCTGACGGCAGCTGGTTTGCCACCGTGTGGACTGAGTACTGGACCAGGTGGAGCTTTGGTCTGATCCAGAAGGGCTTCTTGGTGTTTCTGAGCCCACAGTTTTCTGCTCAAGCACGCCACTTCTCAGAACACAAACTTATGAGGCTCAGAGGCCTGCTTGGGTGGACTCCAGGGATGGTGGAGGACAGGAGAGCCTGGAGGAATGTTGTCCATGGGGTCGCGGTGGGTCAGGCACGACTTTGCAACTAAACAGAAACTTCAGAGGTCCTTTCGTCCAACCTTCTGCTCCATGCAGTATCCATCGGGATGGATCCTGCGGCTAGAGCAATTCCCGACAGATGGCCATTCAGCTTCTGCTTAAACTCCCTCCACCCGGGGAGGGCTCCCCATCTCCCAAGGCCGATTGCTCCAGCGTTGCAGGGCTGTGCTGTCAGAAATCTCTCCTGTTCAGCTGAAATCTGTTGCCCGTTTCTACCTGGAATTGAAATCAAGAGTCCTGTGCAGCCTCAGGCATGGTGCTGTATATTTCTAGTAATTGAGGTCCCCATGGAGAGAAAACAAAGCACTCTCGTTTGCTTGGGTCTTAATGCACCATAGATATGATTATCTTAATCCAGCGTGTCCTTTTGGGAAGCTGTTATCCCTTCAGTTCAGATGGGAGCCTCTGAATTTCAGGCTGAGTCTCCGGATGTGTTTGTCTTGAGTAATGGACTTGCTATTTTCAGAGCGTGGACGCTGGGCAGCTTCCTACACCCAGCTGTCAATCTTTTTCCTGGTCAGTCATAAACAGTCTTACAGCTGCCACATTTGCTATGCAAACTGGATTTCACTGCAGCGATTCACTTCCTCTCCAGTTGGCTCTTTATGCCTTGCCAAAAACAGCAGCCGAGAGGGCAGAAGGGGCCACAGCCTGGGATAAAATGGGCAAGCGAGAGACACCGATCTGGAAATAATTGCTACACGAATGCAAAGTAATTCTCAGTCTGGCAGGCAGAACTGGGCCCTGTGCGACTGCTTGGCCTGCTGAACGAGTGACGGGTGTTGATGGGCAGCGTCAAGGTCCTGGACTCTTCCTTCTTGTCATTCATGATTTTTAAATTGCACCCGGACGGTGCCTGCCACAGGGCCACTCTGCTTCGTCGGTGTTTTCCCAAAGCTGAAGAAGGCACTAGGTATTTTCAAAAGCACTTGCTTACATGTATGTGGGAGCATGTGTGCTGGCCGTTACTTTTTAATGGTTCCCAGCTTTCCTTAATTGCCAAAGGTGGGCTGTTGGTTTATTTTCATGATGAAATTATTTGGAAGGAACTTAAAAGGGAGTATGTCAAGAGCTGAATCTCTTCAGGAAGTAGAGAGGCTATTTTAAACCACTAATAACAGAGGCTCAGATAAAACGTGCACCACAGATTAGAAAGAGCAGAAACAGGACGAGAGCCTTGCTGTAGTTAGATAGCAGAGTCAAAGGCCGAGGTGCCTTCATGTAACTTTAGACTTCTGTAGACTTTAGATTTCTTTGCACAGCACATACGAAGTTATGGAATTCACTTCCACAGGATGCAGGAAGTATTTGCCCACCAGATTCCTCTGAAAGGTTTGGGATTTTGGAATGGGGGTTTCACATGCACTGCCAAAGAGAGAACACACCCTAGCTAAGTGCACACGCAGCACTTAGAATGCAAAGGCAGGCTTATTCAGCAGAAAATACTGAGCAGGAATAAAATTCTTAGCTCAGTGTTGTCCAGGCAAATATCCCTATTACATCCCAATTTTACTCTTTATTTCTAAAAAGATAGAGCGCTTCCTGCCCAACAGCCTTACAGAGAGAAGAAAAGATCCGTGTCACCTAAATTATTGTATTACCAATCACAATGTATAGGTGTGAAAACTGGACAGGGAAGAAAATGGGTGTCTTCACAGCGTGGTGCTGGAGGAGAGCTTTGCACATACCCTGGACTGGCAGAAAGACATATAAGGGGATCCTCGATCAAATTAAGCCAGAGCTTTTCCTGGAAGCTAAAAGGACAAAAATGAGGCTGTCATACTTTGGACACATCGTGAGAAGGCGGCACTCCCTGGAGAAGACAACCCTGTCAAAGGAAGAAGACAAAAGCAGAGGAGCAGCAACCAAGAGCAAACCCACAAAGAAACTGGTTTGTTCCTCATCCAGTTTTTAAGGTTATCTCCTGTTCTCAGTTCTGCTGTTGGTAAACTTCTAAAACTTAAGCTTAGTTTTTTTTAAATAATCTTTTAAAGTTTTCAGATTGTTTTAACATTTTCAAATGTTCTGAAGTTTCTTTCTTAAATATGGTTTTAATGTTTTGAAAGTTTTGATTGCAAGTTGCTTGGGGGGCGGGCAGAATACTTGGGTCAAAATGGAAGCTGGCGCCACGGCTCTGTCCTCTCCTGTCAGCAGTGGCTCACCCCCCGTCCCCCCGATCCCAGCTCCTTTTGAGAGTTAGCGAAGATGCCTGGAGGTGTGAGCATTGCTCCTATGCACTGTGTGCCCTTTAGCCTTATCCAGTCCCAGTGCTCATCTATGGACCTTCCTCCTCAAGCGAGGGAAGAATTGATCATTGAACATCTGCCCCACCTCCTCGGTTCTCGATTTCACCTCTGGAGGATGTTTGCCTCCAGAGCTGATGATTGCTAGATCATGACGCCTCATGTAAGCGGCAGAGTGCTGCCACCTCTCGGCGACATGAATGAGGAATGCTGGTGAGTCTGCAGCCGATCGATTTCAGTGCATGCTAAGAGCGCAGAAGGATTGAGGCCTTTGAATTGTGATGCTGGAGGAGACCCCTGCGAGTTCCTTGGACTGCAAGGTGATCAAACCGTCAGTCCTAGAGGAGATCAACCCTGACTGCTCTTTAGAAGGCCAGATCCTGAAGATGAAACTCAAATACTTTGGCCACCTAATGAGAAGGAAGGACTCCCTGGAGAAGAGCCTAATTCTGGGAACAATTGGTGGCAAAAGAAGAAGGGGGCGGCAGAGGATGAGGTGGCTGGATGGAGTCACAGAAGCAGTCGGTGTGAGCTTAGGTGGACTCTGGGGATGGTGGAGGACAGGAAGGCCTGGAGGAATGTTGTCCATGGGGTTGCAATGGGTCGGACACGACTTCGCGACTAACAGCAACAACAACAAAAACGGGTTTCTAGTGCACCCAGCAAACCAGTGCACTGCATGTGGTTTGTACATGGATTGTTGAATGGATCTTTTTTCAGCGCAAGGTCAGCTGCATCTGGTTGATCATTTGGATGATATGCACTGGATCAGGCCAAGGGGGCACTGAAGATGGGCGCTTCCCAACAGGCTCGTCCTGGCCTGGTTTGCATCCCCTGACCAGCCTGGCAGTTTTATTGGGTTGTTGCATTTATACATTCATAGCTTGCCTTTCCTCCGAGAAGTTCAAGGTGGCATATAGACTGCTCCTTGTCTCTATTTCATCTTCACAACAACCCTGTGAGGTAGGCCAGGCTGAAAGTCAGGGACTGGCTCAAAGTCAGCCAGTGAGATTCATGGCCAAGTGGGGGCTAGAACCCAGATCTCCCAGCTCCCCCCCCCCACAACTTCTCAGGTTGCACCTCGTCATTTCATGGCTTCTGCCTTCCACCACTTAGGATTCCTCCTCCCATTCGTCACTGCATCTCTGTCTGCATGAATCTGTCCCTCTATAGCTGTATTTATATATCTACTGTGTTTCCCTGAAAATAAGACCAGGTCTTACTCGTATATTAATTTTTGCTCCAAAAAGACACACTAGGCCTTATAGTCAGGTGATGTTTTAATTTTTCATGTACAAAAATCTACATTTATTCATGTACAAAATCTACATTTATTCAAATACAGTTATGCCATCTTCTTCTCGAACTTCGTCATAACTCTCCAAACCCTGAATTGTGTCGCAACAGACATACTAAATGCGTCCGTCTGGCTGACGATCTTAACTGGGGCTTATTTTGGGGTAGGGCTGATATTACGAGCATCCTGAAAAATCACACTAGGGCTTATTTTCCAGTTAGGTCTTATTTTCGGGGGAACAGGGTATATGCACCATCTCAGAGGGAGATGATGCATTGGACAACACTGGTGTAAGTGCGGATACTTCCAGAAAAAATCTCTGAAGCGTCACGAGTGCTATTTTTGTCTTTTGGGGGGGGGATCTATGCTACCCCCCATTGGCTCTCCCCTTCCCCACAGTTCAGATGAGTCATCCCAACTGGCTTGTTGCAGGCCTATTTTTAGCGCCATCTCCAAATCGACTCTTCTCCGAGGTTCAGTCGCTTAGCAGCCACCTCTTGACTCGCTTGATTAGTTCGGAGCAAAGCACTCCCAGGAAGGTTATCAGCTGCGGCCGCCTTGGGGTGGTTGGGTTTCTCTAGAGTGGCACTTGTGCACAGGGTGACAAGCCGGGAAACCTCCGGGCTGCTTGCCTTTGCGGAGACGCCTCGATGCAGGAGACTTGGAGGCTCCGCTAGCATCCCACCGATTCTTCCTTTCGGAGAAGCTAGCAGGAGCAGTCCTAGCGGGAATTGCTGCCCTAGAAGAGTCCATTTTGCCTCCCCCTTCCTTGCTGGGCATTACCGTCTTATTGTTTAGAAAGGCCTTTGACATTACAGGCTGGACTATACCACCCAGGAGTGCCATAACCGAAGGGAAATTCTTCTGGTTTCCTATAATATTTTCAGGATATATTTCTAGTGGCTTGCTAGTCTTATTTGTTTTTTTAAAATCTAAATCTTATTTTTCTTTAATGTTTAAAATTGGCTTTAACTGTATTTTATGGTTTCTGTTGTCCCCTGCTTTGAACTGCCTAAGGGTGTGTAGGATATATGCATCTTCAATACATACAGAACTGCAAGGTTTTAGGCAAGGTGTTACAATGGGCAGGTAAGCTTTATCATATATGCAGGTTTGATCCACATTATGCAGAATTAAGGTGATGAAGTGGCCTCTTTTTACATCCCAACCCATTCTGATGTAAAGCTGTTGAAAAGAAACCTGGCGTGTGCTCAGAACACCATTCTTAGTTTCAAGGGCAAATGTCAGCTTGATCAAGCTCTGTTTTCTGGGGTGAAACAGGGGAAGATTCCCAGAGCAACACACATTTCTGGACTTCTGGACTTGTAAGATGCTGGGGAACCTGAACCAGGGACTCTGGACAAGGTTGCTTCACACCTCTAAGTGTGTGTGCCTAGCTGGCAATGCCATAGAATGGGTGGGTTGGAGAACATAGGAAACAGTGGATCACTCTATGATTTCTTCGCACCACCGTGGCTTGTCATGTCGGTTGGGTTCATACAACACAGCAATCAAACCTGGCTTGTTTCCATGCACACAGGGTTTTCCTGACCTGGCTGGTCAGACAATCACACGGCTGCCAACCCATCTAGAGGGTACCGAATCAGGGAACGCTAGCCTAAGGGCCAAGTCTGCTGTGGGGTGGGGGGGTGCTTAAAAAGACTTGGAAAAAGATAGCTGGGATGCCACACGCGGTATTGGTGTGTGTTTACCTGTGTAGGCAATGCTGAAGTTGTTTTGCAAGAGCAAGGCTGCGCATTAGGCATCCGCGGTGAAATCTCGCCATCTGCTGGTGAGTGCAGGAATTCCACCAGAAGGAGGGATGTGCGTCTCGTCTCTTTCACCGCTTGCCATGACGATAAGGGATTTCAGAATTTTCCTCCGCCTGGAGCTGGCTGGCCATGTGGGGCCTACAACTCCCATCAGCCCTAGGCACCCCAGCCAATGGTGGGGGAGGATGGGTGTTGTAGCCAAATATCTGGCTGCTCTTCTCCGCAGTGGCTGAACCCCGTTTCCTACACCAAGGAAAAGCTAAAGGAAGCCGTTGCTGGCCAAGGCGGGCCATGCTGTTCTCTCTGCACTCAGACTGGGGATTGGAGCAGGGATTCCTTTGGGGGCACAAGCCTTGGAGGTCTCACCCACCCTACCTGGGCTCAAAAGAAGCTCCAAAGGCCAGGATTGGAACCCCAATGGGCATCTTGTTCTGCATGCTGTCTGGGTGGGGGGGGTGTGCAGATACCTGTACGACACCTGAGCATTTTGCCCTATAGGACAATAGTTGGTTTACTGGAGGTTTAAATTGGGAGCAAAGTATAGGGAGAACCTGGGCTCCTTGCAGCTGCTTCTAACATTTTGAAACCCTGCAAGGCCCCCTGTTCAGAGTTCTGTATGACGGCAGGGCAGCCCTCAGTTTTTATGGGGAATCCAACCGCTGTGAATCTGCACCATGCAAGGGTTTTCCATGTTGACCACCTATCTTTTCTGAGATGTGTAGCATTTTAAATATTTTATTTTTCACCTGAAAATGCAGTGATTTGGCCAGCTTTAAAATACAGGCTTGGAACCAGTATAGAGACTTCACCCTACAACTCACCCTGTAATTAGTAGTTTCCTTTTCGGCCTCATCTTTGGTTTCTTGGCTTCTGCCACTTTAATGTATTTCTCCTGTTCAGTTTTGGAATTCCTGAATCTGTCCTTAATTAGTCCTGTGTGGGTTGTATTGACAGGGAAAAGAGAAGCTTTAATTACAGCTTTCTTCTTTGCAGCCAATTACTAATTTTCTCTTTCACATAGCTTTTCAACTTATCCATAAATGACCTGGATTTAGGAGTGGGCTGTGAAATAAGCCAAGTTTGCTGATGGCACCAAATTATTTAAGGTGGTGAAAACAAACCGTGATTGTGAGCGCATGCAGGGGTAAAATGAGCGTGTTGGGGTAAAAAGCAAGTGTAAGCTGCTGGGATCTGAGCTAGGAATAACTGAGCACAGAAGAGGTCCTGGGAGCAGCTGAATGGCTCAGTGAAAACGTCGGCCTAGTGTGCAGCTGCTGTGAAAAAGGTAAATTCCATGGTAAGCATAATCAGGAAAGGCAATGAAAATAACACCACCAATATCATACTGCCCATATACAAACTTATGGCTGAGTCCACCTGAGGACACTATGCTCAGTTTGGGTCAAGAAACCTAGAAAAGGATGTTGGAAAGGAGTTGGGAAAAGGGCAGGAAGGGGCGGCCAAGGGGCCTGGGGCAATTCCCCTGCAGTGGAAAGGCTGCGACAACTGAGATGATTTGTCTTAGACGGAGGTGAGTAAACAGAGGCATGAAAGAGGCGTACAAAATTGTGGATGTTGTGGAGAGAGCGGCTATGGAGAGATTTTTCTCCCTCTCCACAGTACTTGAATCAAGGGCCATCGTGAAGCGGAAAGGATCAAAGGTACACAAATTGATGCTGTAATTAAGTGTTCAGTCAACCTGTTTGCCAGGTATGTGGCAGAATTTGGACTTGAGGTATGGGAGGAAAGTTGCTCGTTACCGTAAGATGTTCTAGAAAAGGCAGGCAGGAATGCCTGCAGTGTAGGCTTTTCTATGTATCTCCAAAAATAGAGCAACAGCACATGTGCTCAGGGAGCCTTATTGGCTAATGTGGCGGAATAAAAACCCAATAGATAAAAAATAAATGTGCTAATATAGAAATAGCTAACGTATAGTCATCTTCCTGCTACAGAAAGCACCACTGTTTTCATCATTACACTCAAAATGGTTTGCTATTGCTCTCTGGGGAGGTGGTCGGCGATGTTGTCTTACATTTTCTTAGCATAATTTGAGACCGAGATTTTTGCAAACTGTTGCCAAGGAGATGTATCTCCACCAGCACGTATATTCTCAGATATTTAGTATTTAGAATCACCACGGTGACTAACAGATGCTCATGTAGGCTGAAGAAAAGGCAGCCTAAAGCATTCTGGCTGGTGCCTAGGGATCCGGGGACTCACCTGCTATGTGGCTTTCAGCTGCGTGGCTGCCTCCATTTTTAAGGATGGTACCTAGCTATGACTGGAGTGGCCATGTGTCCAGCTTTACAGGGGGCAATTCTCTATATGAAGGGCCATCTAATCCAAGTCTGGTTCGTAGGCAAAGAACCATAAGGGAGAGAAGTGGGGTCTTCAGGCTGTCCATCAGTCGGTAACAAAGTTCACCAACTTCTCAGCCAGGGCGAGGTGTTCTGCACTCCTATATAAATGACAGCCATTATTTCCAGATGTCCATCGATAAGTATGCATTTATACATGCAAATTTTAGCCAGGATGACCCCTGGGAGCTTTTTTCTGCCTAAGGACCAAACTTAATATCAGAAGCTCCTTAGGACCACATTCCAGTGGTGAAGTCAAATGGAGAAGGGCTAGACTATCGTCCCCTGTCCCAGCATACTGTAGCTTAAAGCTTTTACTGCCAGCAGCTAATCCTTTAGAAAGCCATTTAATACTTAATTTAGAATAGAGGACAAACTCCACAAGAGCCAGGAAATAATTGAATTATTGGTGGTTGGGGGAAAGTGCATGGAGCCAGATGAAGGGGTGTGGCTTTTGGGGAGACCCTCAAGGGCCAACTTTGAGCCCCTGGCCTGAAGCTCCCCATTTCAGGAAATGCTCCTGCTCCTGCTCTTACCATTTGTACTGACTTCCTCACACAAGAAAGGCTGCCTTTTTTTAAGACTGACTGACCACCTGCAGTTTGCATTTAAAATAATTTTCACGAGAAAAATCTGCTGATTATGGGCATCTGTTTAGCCAAAGAAACTTATTTAAATTGTGTGACTCACTGATTGTGAAGGTGGCGTCTTCCCACGATAAAAGATCAACTGACCATAATGGGGCATTAGCTACGGATTTGCCAAGCAAGTAATGATCGCCAGCAGGTTGGATAACACTTGGGATTGCAACACAGCTTATATAAAGACTTTGGCCTACAACCCTATATATATCTACTTTGAAGTTAGTCCCACCAAGTTCAACAGGACTGTCAGGTGACCATGATAAGATTGCTGCCTTAAGGCACGGTCCTGAGCAAAGTTAGAAAGAAAGAAGTGGGGAGTTTTTTCTCTCTTGAGGCCTACAAAGGGTTGTGCCTTTAATGATCTTATGCAAAAAACCACACCAACCCAACAAGCTACAGCAGTTTAAATTCAATGGGGCTTGCTTTTTTGGCGTGTATGCAAGATTGCGCTTTTGGAATGGAGAAGCTGATGCTACATATGTTTAACCAGCCTTACTGATAGAGACGTGTATGTAGGGCAATAAAGCTCCATAGAATCTGTCCTTCAGTTCAGGGACTTCTCATGCTCTGTCCTGTGTTAGAGTGAGCTGAGCTGAGAGGAGGTCTGCAGGCTCTCTCAGCATGAAGGCTGTGCAGCTAGCGGCCACCTTCTCTATCATGTGCAGCACAAGCAAAGGCCGCCATTCACGTTCATGGGAGAGGAACGCCACTCATGCTGTGGCTGCACAGGACTGCACGGACGCTCATCATGCTCACCCAGTGGATTCCCACCCCCAAAATGGATCCCTTGCACATCCTGAGGTTACATTCCTGCATGTTTGCTTGCTTGCAGAGAAGTGTACCTAGGGCTGTGGCCCAAGTAAACGAAGCTGGGAAAGAGGGGGAAGGTGGCACTCTCCACATGCTCAAAGCAGCTGTCTCAAGGCAACATCATTTTGGACAACAGGCA
Source organism: Varanus komodoensis (assembly GCF_004798865.1). Classification (NCBI taxonomy): domain Eukaryota; kingdom Metazoa; phylum Chordata; class Lepidosauria; order Squamata; family Varanidae; genus Varanus; species Varanus komodoensis. The sequence goes on from NW_025335684.1 coordinate 9,439,935, forward strand.
GCTTTTCCCAGCAGTAACGGGCCTTTCCCCCCTTATTCTTTTGATATCCCTTCTCAAACTACAGAAGGAAAGAGGGGGCACTCCACTTAATCAGAGCCCCCCCTTGAGATGTTGGAATTTTTATCACAGAAGGTGGGCCAGGCTTCCCTAGCAGAAGTGGACAGCCTTCCCCCCCTCCCCTTATTGTGTGATATACTGCACCATTGCACTCATTTCACATGCTAGCCAAGTTATGCTCAGAAGCCTACAAGCTAGGCTCCAGCAGTATGTGGACCGGGAACTACCAGAAGTACAGGCAGGATTTCGAAGAGGGAGAGGAATTCGAGATCAAATTGCCAATATACACTGGATCATGAAGAAAGCTAGGGAGCTCCAGAGAAACATCTACTTCTGCTTCATTGACTATGCTATAGCCTTTGATTGTGTGGATCACAACCAATTGTGGCAAGTTCTTAAAGATATGGGAGTACCAGACCATCTTATTTGTCTCTTGAGAAACCTGTATGTGGGTCAAGAAGCAACAGTGAGAACTGGACATGGAACCACTGATTGGTTCAAAATTGAGAAAGGAGTTCAGCAAGGCTGTATACTGTTGCCCTGCCTATTTAATTTATATGCAGAGCACATCATGAGAAAGGCAGGGCTGGATGAATCACCAGTTGGAATTAAGATTGCTGGGAGAAATCTCAACAACCTCAGATATGCAGATGATACCACTCTCTTGGCAGAAAGTGAAGAGAAACTAAAGAGCCTCTTGATGCGGGTGAAGGAGGAGAGTGCAAAAGCTGGCTTGAAACTCAACCTTAAGAAAACTAAGATCATGGCATCCAGTCCTCTCACTTCCTGGCAAATAGATGGGGAAGAAATGGAGGTAGTGACAGATTTTATTTTCCCGGGCTCCAGGATCACCACGGATGGGGACTGCAGCCAAGAAATTAAAAGACACTTGCTCCTTGGGAGGAAAGCTATGGCAAATCTAGACAGCATACTAAAAAGCAGAGACCTCACCCTGCCGACAAAAGTGCATATAGTCAAGGCTATGGTTTTCCCAGTTGCAATGAATGGCTGTGAAAGTTGGACCGTAAGGAAGGCTGAACGCCGAAGAATTGAGTCCTTTGAATTGTGGTGCTGGAGGAGACTCCTGCGAGTCCCTTGGGCCGCAAGGCGATCAAACCGGTCAGTCCTAGAGGAGATCAACCCTGACTGCTCTTTAGAAGCCCAGATCCTGAAGATGGAACTCAAATACTTTGGCCACCTAATGAGAAGGAAGGACTCCCTGGAGAAGAGCCTAATGCTGGGAATAGATGGCAAAAGAAGGGGATGGCAGAGGATGAGGTGGCTGGATGGAATCACTGAAGCAGTTGGTGAGAGCTTAGGTGGACTCTGGGGGATGGTGGAGGACAGGAAGGCCTGGAGGAATGTTGTCCATGGGGTTGGGATGGGCCAGACACTGCTTGACCAACAATAACAACAATTCTTCAACAGGAAAAAGTCAAGTCTGCAGTGCAGGCCCCCAAGGAAGACATTATCAGTTTTGAATAAGAAAACTGCCCCTCTTCCCCCTTTACTTTACTTTGTATATCTTATCAGGCATCAAAAAGAGAAAAGCTGTGCCAGGCCTCTGCACACCTTCTGTTCTTCCCTCTCATTAGGCCCCAGGGGTTGGGGGTGAATGTCCTAAGGCAGCACTCTGAATATGCCCAGAGACACACCCAGCCTGAAGTGCCATTTTTTCAACACAGGATTTGCCAGCCTTCCTTAGTAGCTGCCAATGTTTTCCTCCTCCCCTTTTGATATCCCTCACCAGATACTGGAGGAGAAAGGGAGGGGGAACACAAACAACAACCATGAGAAGTTGGAGTGGGAAGGGGTGTCATGAAGTGGCACTCTTCATATGCCCAGAGAACCACCCAGTTCTAGACACTGTCAGTTTTGCAAGCGGCTCTCCTTTCAGCAGCAACAGTCACTCTCCTTTCCTGTTTTGATTTTTTTTTTTTTTTGCCAGTCACCAGAAAAAAGGGGGTTAGGGAAGGTCACAAGTTAGATCTGGGACCAGAGGGAATGGGAGCAAATGTCTTGAAGCAGTACTCTGCACGGTTCTAGGCGTATATTAATCTATTAATCTCTTTGTATTGTTTGCCAACATGCCGCAGCAGCACACACCAATGGAGAGGGAACACCAGTGAGGATACAAGTGAGGCATGACTGTCTTGAGGTGCACTCTGCACAAGCCTAGAGAGCCACCCTGTTTGAGGCACTATCATTTTCATAGCAATTCTGTAACACTCCTTGGTAGCAATTCCACCGTCTTGTTTTCCCTTTGTGCATTTCTGATCAGACAGCCAACAAAACAAAACAAGGCTGGAGGTGGGGCGAGAAAAAACTACCTCCACAAAAGAAAGGGGATAGGGCTGCGAGCCCGGAGGCAGCCTTCTGCACATGCTTAGAGAGCTACGCAGGCCGTGGCACCGTCATCTTTGTGACACTGGTCCTCTTTCGCGGCAACTGCCCATATTTTCCTTTCCCCTTCCGGTATTTCCCGCTAGTTACCCGCCACACGCACACGGTCCCCCCTGAAGAGGGAAGCAGCCGCGGGCGTCTGGAGGCAGCGCTCTGCACGTGCCCCAAGAGCCGCGCAGCTCGAGGCGCCGCCGCCACCCCGCGTCCTTCACGCAGCAGCCCACCGCGGCTGTGTCCGTCCGTGCGCCCGTCCCCCGCTCGCTCGCTCGCTCGCTCCCTCCGGCCCGGCCCGGCCCGGCCTTCCCCGAGGGCTGCGCGCGGCGAGCGGGACCCGCGGGCGCCCGGGCTCGCGCGGCCGTCCCGTGATGCTCCGCGGCGGGCGCTCCTCGCCTCAGCCCTCCGGCCTGCCTTCCCGGCATGCTGCGCGGCCGCCTCAGCCTGACTAGAATCAGGGCCGCCGCCAGCAGGAGGAGCCGCTGCCGCCGCCGCCGCCTTCGCCCTCGCCCTCGCCCGCTGCGTGTGAGGCAGCAGGAGCAGCGCCCGCCGCCGCCGCCGCCGCGCCCGAGGAGCAGCGCGCCCGCCGAGCTGTCGCCCCGTCCCGCCTCGCCTCGCCTCGCCCCGCCCGGCCGCTCTTCCCCTCGCCCTTAGTCATTCTCTCCCCGGGGCCGCCGTTCCCCGTCTCCCCGTCCCTTCCCTTCCGGGCTGCCGCCGCCGCCGCCGCCTCAGCCCCGCGCCGCTTCCCCAGCCGGCCATGCCGTCCCGGGCAAGGTAATGAGCCGCAGAGCCCCGGGGTCTCGGCTGAGCGGCGCTTCTTCCTCCGGCACCAGGCAGCACTATCACCCGCGGAGCTGGAATGACTGGCAACCCAGGTGGGCGCGGGGCAGCGCGGGGGCGCGGGCCGGGTGTGGGCGGCGCGGCCTAGGGGCTGGCAGCGGGCGGGCGGGCGGGCCTCCCCTCGGCGCGGGGGCGGCCAGGAAGGGCCTGACGCGAGGGGGGCGCCCGTCCCGTCCCGTCCCGCGCGCGGGGGGGGGTAATTAGGCGGCCGCCTCCGCTCCCCCTCGCGGCCCGGCCACCGAGCGGCCCCTCAGCGGGCTGGCTCTCCGCCGGGGCCTAGTGCCGAGAGCCGCGCGGGGCTCGGGGGGCCTGGTCGGAGGCGGCGGGAGGAAGGCTGGGGAAGCCCCGGCAGAGCCCCGCCGCGGCCTGTGCGGAAGGCCGAGAGGAGGTGCCGCCGCCGCGAACTGCCGCCCTCCGGCTCGTGCTGCTCTGCGGGGCCTAGAGAGGGGGCGAGCTGGAAGGCTTGTCCTGCCCCGTGCATGAGGCTTGATAGGAGGCTGGGTGGGTCGTGTACACGTTGCTCCTTCCCCGCCCGCGAATGTCTCGAGGACAGTGCTTGTCGTCCCGTGTTGGTGAATGAGGGTTGGGGCGTGTGTGTGTGTGTGTGTGTGTTGTGCGTACGCAGCCCCCCTTATTTTTCTTCTCCCATCTTTCCCCCCCAGAGGCCTACGGGGAGCGCGAGCACGAGTGCCTGTGCTGTGCTCGTGGGTGAAGTTTGATCTGGGGGAGGGGGTTGTGTGCATGGAGCTCCTTTTTGGCTCCTCGCTTTTCTTCTCCAGACCCTTTCTCTTATTTATTTTTCGCCCCCCACCCCACATACTAGTGCGTGTCTCTACGGAGACGTTGGTTCCGGGTGTGTTTGTGCTGAGTGCAAGCTTGCTTTCGTTCTTCCTCTCTGTGCGGGAAATGCAGTACAGCGAGTAGAAGGAAGCTTCCGTGCTTAGTACTTTAAGCCTTCTGCTTTCTGGCATTGCGGGAGGAGGAATGGTGGGGAAAAGTACTGGGAGGGAAGCGTTTTGTAAAAATATTATTTATTTATAGGAAATTGGTGTGGGATGGGGGTGAAAGAATGCATGAGAGAAATGCTAAGGGCTGTGCTGTTCCTGCTAGGATGGGGTGTGAAAGATGGGCCTGCTGATGATGTTGGATTGCAACTCCCATCAGGCCAAGCCAGCAAAAGCGATTAGTGAGGGATGACATGAGTTGCATACCTGGAGGGCTGTTTTCCATCCCTCAACTAGGTGGCCTCTGGGTATTTTTCTAATCTAGGTGTGATTCTACAAAACAGTATTTGTATGTTCATGTGTAGCTGCTAATTAAAAGTGGTTCTTAACACATTTGATGAAGTAGTCACTAGTTCAGAAAAGTTACATTACAACAATGTCTTTAGAAGTGTCACAGGACTGTTTTGCTTCATCGGAATAACATAATATCTTTGGAAATATGAAACATTTATATATTCAGGAGTCCATCTCCACATCTCAGTCCCATTCTCCTGCAGTGCTACTTCCTTTGATCATTAGTGTATCTTGGGATTTTAAGATTCATTTTACCTGAATGCTGTAATCCATTGGGATAATTTCACAGTATTCTTGAATAGCAACTTTGTTGCAAGGGTGCTAACTTGTAACTTGTTAATACCTTTCTAGAAGGGAGGAAGGCTGGGGGGGTGTCACTGTCAAGAATCTGACAACAGCCCAGAAATCTGGTGTCTAGTTCCTATTTGCATTTTTAGCTAAAATGACAGTGTTTGATACCAAACTCTTAAATGTGCTGTTTCTGGGATATTTAACATAATGCTAAGTTTTACACAGAATGATCTAGTTTTTCAAATTGGTAATGATGGTTGCTCTGATATATTCTGAGGACTTAGATACACCGTCCATTTTTTAAACTTCAAACACATGTTGTCATAGAAGTGTGTATTGGATGTCTACATTTATATTTATATTAAAGAAATGGCTGTTTAAATTTCATACACATGGATGCTTCTGATAACAAGTCAGTTCAACATTTTCAAGAGTGCAACAGCAAAACAAGCACCCCCTAAGTTTTGCATGTGTGTGAAACATCCATTTTGTTTTGTCAAGGATGAAAGTACCAGGTATCATCATGAAGGGCAAAGAAATGTTTACATTAAGTTAGCTAGGAATGAACAGGTATGAGCATGGTCAGTATATATCATCATTACTGTGAAGAACACACATTGCTATCCTACTAATGTCTGCCCTGGAAAGCCCCTTTAGTTTCCTAAGGGCTTGGCATATGGCATGCGAAGTTGTTCAAGAAATGCGTGATAGTGGCCGCATGGGTTTGGTTTTACCTCATCTCCTTGACTCTTAGGATTTTCAGTAGCATTCATTTAGCAGTGTAATAGTTGGACTATTAAGCTGGGACTAAGGCAGCCTTAGGTGGAGCCTCTTATCCATGGAGCTCATTGAAAGAACTCCAACCATAACCCTCAACCTATCCTCAAAGTTGTCATGAGGATGAAATGGGTCAGGGAGAACAATGTAAGCAGCTTCAAGCTCCTTGAAAGAAAGCCATAAAGTGCATGAAATTTGGCACAGTGCTTGGAATAAAACTTCTGGGGTGAAGTACACTCTAAATAAAATGCTATAGATGGTTGAAGTTCGGATGGGAAATGAAAATCTTAGAAGCTCATTTGTAAAGGCTTTAATATAACCACTGGTATTTCTTGATGAGAAGACCTGCAGGCCATATCACACTGCCTTTTCAAGTTCCTCCATTTCAAAAATGGTTTGCCAAGCAATGTGGTTGATACTGTATGAGCAAGACAAGTCCAAAGCCTCTCTGTGCATATGGAGCTTGTACCTGGAACCTAAAAAAATATATTTTACAGATTCTAGGAATTGCTTGTGAAACATTATTTGGATGCCTTTAAATCTCTAAATTCATTTCAGTTTTAGGGACTCTTTTCTGAAGCAAAAACTAAAACCCACCAAAAACAAACCAACCAACCTGCCCCCCCCCCCATGGTAGCTGTGTTATGCAGGATGGAGGAGAATAATTCTGAATTCCTTTGATCAAATCAACCTACATAATACAAATATCTAGGCTATGCCATAACATTCTAATATAGCATATTTATAGCACATTCATTGCCTCCAGGTATGTGTGCATAGAACTTCAGCTTTCAAGAACAGAATTTCTTGGTCTAAGTTGGTCTGAAATTCTGGGACTCTGTCATGGTATGCGTTGCAAGGATATGATGTTGCTTTTAAAACCAACATAACAGTTAAACTAGAGGACCGGGCATTACAAACTAAGGCAGTAACTGTGGTTAAGGGGATGATATTAACATCTTTTTGGGTAGCTGAAAGAGCAAAGATGCAATTTCACTTGTTCCTGTACATTAATGATGAAAAGCCAAACTACAGGCATTGCATCAGTTAAATTGGGTTCACACCATAACTGAAAAGACACTTGAAAAAAATCATAAATGTGACAAACCAAACAATGTCAGCTAGTTTGCAGTTGTTTAGAACCAATTTTATCCCTTCAGTTAACATGAATGACACTGCTAAGGAACACACAGCCTTCCAGTTTGAATGTATGACAGAGAGTTTTCCCAGCAACAGACACAATATAAATTGTTAGCCAATCCCATGCTGCCCTCAGCCAAACAATGTGCATAGGGTCCGATCGCCCAAACCTAGCTACAAGTAGAGGAAGAGCCGCAGAGCAATGACAGAGCACTTGCTTTTATGTGGAAGGCCTAGCATGATGTGATGGGAGTGGGAGAGGCTTCCGTCTGAAACCCCAGACAGGCCCTGCTGCGTAGCAAGATGGACCCATGGTCTAGCTTGCTCAGCTTGAACTTTGTTGTTTTAAGGGGAGAAAGGAGCATCTCACATTTGTGCCAGGTTTAATGAAGAGGTTGTTTTCCAGGTTAATGGTTGTATGTTCCAAAAATAAGCTTTCTGAGAGTTTCTGTTCTCAAGAAAATGAATAATGATGTTCCTGAGGACATTTGTCACACATTTGATACTTTAATAAATTCTTCAGTCACACATTTTATACTTGAATAAATTATCTATTTGGTGCTAGTTTTCGGATTCTAGCCTTTTTTTCCTCATGTCACCCTTTTTCATTTTCAGCAAGGAGGACCTTCTGGGCTCTTCTTGAATCAAAGGGGAAAAAAAGCACTCATCTATGAATTAAAACAAAGTATGTGAAGGAAAAATTTCCTTTACTTAAAATCTGGGGCAAGTATCATGTTAAATAAAGCTTTAAAACTGTCCCCTGAACTTTAGAGCTTCTTAATACAGAGTTTAACTGGAATGGCAAACTAGGCAGTTTCTGTATCTGAATTTCTGTGGTTGCGCAAGATAACAGTTCTTTGTTAAACTAAGCTATGATTTTATAAGAAATGTAGTTTCATGATCCATTTTTGTTAGCTTCTGTGAATACTGTGTTCTCATGACTTGATGCAGCATCATTTTTTCAAGTGCCATTAATCAAGCTTGAATTGAAATATTCTCTAAAATCTTTCTGCAGTCTTGCTGGATTTTCTGATCGGGGGAAAAAGCATTAATTATCGGCAGACCAGTTTCTGTGAAATAAGACAAAGTTCTTTGTAACCTTTATTATGTTGGAGAACTGCTATAAAGTGCTGTGTACTGCTGTCAGGATGAAAAAAATGTAGTGCATCAGAATGTTAAAGCATCAGTAGGAAATTGTTGATACCTGCTGATTATAGAAACATTACTGTATAAAGGAATTTTGGCAGCAGGTTAGACAGATAATATGGAATATCTTGGATTAACTGAACCATCTTAGCTTGGTTGGAAATGTGTATCAGGTAATTAAAAATAAGAATGGACACAGTTATAAATGTTTTGGTAGGTTTTAAGACAGGACCTGGAAAATTGCTGATATTCTAGAACTTCTAGTGTTTGGTTGCTTTATGAGCAGAGATTCAAATGTATAAGCAAATATAGGGTGCATTCAAATACAGCATTAGAACTTAGAAGAGTGAGACCTGAGGAGTATCAGGCTCCTCACTTCCCTTGCAGAATACTGTTAATAACGTAAAGTCATAGTTTGCTGCAAATTCTAGTTTGCTATTTCATCTGAACCAGTAAGGTATGCTATGCCACACCTAGAGGAAAAGCTGTTAACTTGGTGACTTGATCCTGTCAAGTCATCCTGTTGTGACCCCCTCAGAGGTCCAAAGCTCTTCTGCTTTCTGTACCTATCCAGGTTGGGCTGATGGTGCCAAGCTGGCAAAGCTGCTGCAAAATAATACAACAGAGAGTTGAGGTTAAAAGATTCCAACCAGTGTTTAAGAGTTACAGCTATGACAGTCAATATGAATTTAGTTTGATGTATTATGGGCTTCATCTCTTTTCTGCACCTCTTGAGAACCTCATGGAGCTTGCAGGCCTTTACTTGTGGTCTCTTCTCTTTTGGATTTACCTGGTTTGGGTTGTGGAATAAAAATAAGCAACCAAAATAACATTTTTTATTTTTGCTGTTTTACTCTTGAAGGCCCAGTACTGCTCTTATTTGGTTTTAATGTGGCTAATTAGAGTCAGTGGTCATTTTGTACACTAGTAGCACAATCCTATGCATGTTTTGATGGGACCCCTGTCAAAACCTTTTTTGATCTGTGGACTGCAGAAATGACCTGGGCAGTTGACCCAATCACTCTTGAGTACCCTCCCTGAAGTAGAACTTGTATGGCTTCATGGTATGCTGTGGTGCTGACAGTAATGAAGCAATATAGGAGATGAAGAAAAATCCCTAAGTGGATGTGATCAAATATTGGTGTGTGCATATGGTCGTGTATATTTGGGGTGTCGAAGAAGCAACATTTTGATATTTTGCTGCCTCTGGCAAATCCCTTGTGTGCCAAACAGTTGAGCTTTTCAGAGTTGTCTTGCACTCATTATGTGCTGATGTTAGGAATGCGGTGATTCTATCTGAGGCCTGCCGTAATATACTTGCTAGACATTTTCAAGATAAAATCTCTTTCATGTGTTGGGACTTAGACTTTAGTGTTGCAGCAGATGAATCAGGTGAACTATCTGGAACACTGTTTCATCCTGGGTTTTTTGGGTGAATTTTGGTTGGTACAGCTTGAGGGTGTTGACAAGGTGCCTGGGCAAAGTTTTGCAGCCACTGCTGTGTTGGATTCTTGACCCTCTTAGCTTATAAAAACTGGCAAGGAAGGAACAGGGAAGTGATCAACGCACCCTTGTGAGAGGGGAGGCTCCCAGCCTTCCTGAAAGAGATCATGCTGACACCTCTTCCAGTGAAACCCTCTCTGGACCTGGAAAACTGTAATAGCTTAAGGCAATGGCAAATATTCCTGTCCAAGGAAAGATCCTTGAGCGAGTGGATGCCTTCGGCTCTAGATGTTCTAGGATGAGATGAGTTATCTGGATCTATATCAGTCCGGATAATGGATTGGCATCGTTTCATACCACTGTCTTGGTTTAGGCCAGGTTTTGGCATGGACATAGCCAAAATGTCAGTACAATTATCTTGGTTGGTTGAAAGGTGATAGAATGTGAACTTGTTAATCCTCCCTGATCTTTAGGTGGTTTTCAACTCTGTTGGCCATAGTATCCTTTTGGGATGATTTTCTGGGTTGGGCAGGAAATACTGCATTGCAGTGGTTTCACACTTACTTGAATGGCAGGCACCATGAGGTGGTGCTAGAGGAATGTTGCTCAAACCCATAGAAGACTAACAGATTGAAGATCTTTCCAAACAATACTATGATACAGCTAGTGGTTCTTTTGACTGAATGGATGGTGCTCATTTTTTTCTAGATGGGGTTGTACTCCCTCTGAAGAAGGACGTTCATAGTCTGGGAGATCTGGAGCCATATTTGTCATTTGTTTGTTTGCCTACCTAAACCTCTATTTGGACAGGGGTAACCTGTCACCTCTGCTCTAGTAACCTTCAAAATAGATTGCTGCAGTTTGCTCTCTGTGGGGCTTTCATTGAAGATTGTTCAAAAGCTGCAACGTGTACAAGGTGCCATGGCCTGATCGCTAACAGGGACAAGATGGTCCAAGCATATAATACTGACACTGGCCCCTTGGACTGATACACAGTGCTGCTAGCTTTAACGAGATCATGATGGTAGTGCCTGAAGTAAGATACCACTACAGTAAGCTCATCCTCTATGGCTCTTCTCCAAGTGCCACCTCTGAGGGAGGCCTGGGAGGTGGCAGCTTCTCCTCAGCTGTGGAATGAGCTCCCCAACGAGGCCTGCCTGGCACCAACATTTATCTTTTCAGTGCCTAGTTAAAACATTCTTCTACTCCCAGGCATTTGGCAGTACATAACAGGTTTTAGATCAGACCATGGGATATTGTGGTCTCTGATGTTCATTTATGTTTGTAGCTAAACTGTTGTTTAAATTGTACTTAACACATGTTGGGGAATGCTAGTGGTTGCAGGACTTTCCCTGGCTGAGCATGCATAGGATCTCCCACTTAGCTACATAGGGTTGTGCTGTTAGTAATGTAGATTGAGAGCCTGTCGAAAGACAGGCTCTGGTACTAAGGTTTAAGGTTTCTGTAGTCATTTGCAGAATCATATGCTTTCTATAACTGGTATGTGTGTGTTGCAGTTGGAAAATTGCTTGACAATCCTGTGCATTTTTGGTTCCTTGTCTACATTATATTGTTCAAGCAGAATGTTATGGTAGGAATCCTGTACCACTTCCCTGAGAGTAAGCCCTATTGAACTTAGTAGGACCTCTGAGTTGATATTACTGAGTTGACATTATACATTGTTGTACTGTATGCTTTTGTCATACCATCTAATGCAGCCTTCCCAACCACTAGAAATGTTGAACTACAGCTCCCATCATCCAGGGCATTGCTCTTGCTCTGCTTTTTTTCTGTATTAGTAATATCAGCCTGTTATGTAAGAACTATTACATAGTTTTTACATGCTCATTCTTTTTCATGGGCATAATTTAAGGAACTATGTGATTTGATTTGGGATAGCATTAAGAAACTATTTAGAGAAATGTGTCCCATCCTAAGATTTTTATTTAATAAGTCATAATGCATTTGATGGCCATATAGTTTTGTCTAAGCAAGACCCCCATGAACCGAAAGTGGCATGAAAGTCTAAATATCAATACTGGGGCATGGGTGCCAGTGTGACCTTAAAATAGCATGTGAAAAATGACTGCTGCTTTTGCATGCGATTTTTCAGGTCCCAAGATACTGCATGCAAAGTGCAGGGCTACTAGCAAAGCATGCCCTGTTGAGTAAAAACAGCTGGAAACGGATATGTAAAAACACACCAGTTCACCTATGGAGTGTGGATTTGTGGACGCATATGCTGACATGTAGATAAGAGTTGGCATGTAAGCTGGTGCTACCTCTTTCGTGGAACATGACCATTTTTTAATGACAATGCTAATGGTTTTATACCTTTTGCATTTGTTGGATCTTGCTCACACATTGAGTGCAATCAGTAGAAAGATAGGTGTGTTTGAACACCCTTGAAATATTAGGACTCATCACATCTATTTTTATGTTGCACCTGACTGAGGGTTGCTGCTCATAGGCTACTAATCTTTTAATTCTTTTGTACATTGGGCCATGAAGGGGAAAGTGATGCCATTTGGGAGCATTTTTTTCAGAGGGAGTTTCCATTTTATTTAATTGTGACACCTGTCCATGGTATTTTGTGAGATGTCCTTGGAGAGTTTTGTTCCCTGCACTTCCGTGCCCCTTAGGATACTTAAATTTTTGGTGTGTATATTGGACACATCATGGGAAGAGGGTTGTAGAAATACTAGCCTGTGCTTTAGTTAATATATTTAGAAAATGCTGATTGTAGGAAGTGAGCATGAAGAAGAGTTTCAAAAGAAATAAAAAGTTTTAAGTCCAGCTGCATAATATCTTTGACAGCAAGTCGAGGATGGAAAAATCCTAGGTGCTTGGTCATCTTGTCACCCAGGAATTACAGAAATATATTTAGCTTGGCTCTCAGCAGCTAAGTCTTCAGATTCATCTGGGGGTGCATCTGTCATCTTTCAATCACAGGTTTCTCATTACCACCCATCCAGTGTAGTTTATTTCTTGTGGCTTGTGCAATTCTGGCTCAGAGCTGGAATCATCTACAACTGGAAAAAAATACTGGCTCTTAGCAGTTCAAAACATTTCCCTATTCAGAGATTACCATCCAGTGATTCAAAGTTTTGTTTCATGAATTGTTGAGAGAGCTTCAGGTATTGGGTGGTATAGAAATATACTAAATACACTTCTTTGCCTTAAACTCCTCTTGACATAATGCCATAGATGAAGGTGGTACTTGTCATAGTCTTATTACTGGGGACTTTTTTGGTTACATTTGAATGTTACACATACAGAAATAGGTAATGTTGCCTTAAGTTCATGCTGCTTCTTTACATGAAGGTGTTTTTAAGAAGCAGACACTTTGATAAGTGGTTAGTGTAAACTTACCTTATTGTAGAACTTCATTCTAAAGACATGCAAAAACAGCAATACAGTCAGACAAATAGTTTGCTTGGTTATTTTGAATTATAATGTGAATTTTAGCTTTTCTTGCTGCTGTTTGTCATGAATTAAAGCTCTTGATTCTACTTTCCCCTTCTATTTCCTCCTTTTATACATCCTTCTCTTGGCAGCTGCTAATTTTTGCTTTTTGAGACATTTGCCTAGCTTATGCATTGCTCGAATCCTTCTATCTGCCCTGTACCTGTATAGTCTCAGTAGCTTGGACAAACCAAGCAGAGAGACTTGGGATGAGAGCTGTTCACTTAACTGGACTTGAATGGGCAATTATGACCCATTGGCTTCACAAAAGATTATTTCCTGGTGAAGATGAAAACTGCTAGAACTGGCTAATGGATATGGGTAGCATCAGCTTCTTGCATTTTGGGATCAGCTTAGGGGCATGGCTGTGTAAACTGGTACTACAAGGACCTGCACTTCAGAGTTCACTACTACACCACAAGTGGGGTCATCCCTTTTCTTTCTCATTTTCATACTCTTCCTCACCCTCTCCCTGCCAACCCTTTTCTTTCTATATATCTCCCATTTTTTACAATATGGATAGACTAGATCACTGAACACAAGTAACATCTGCCTTTGGGTAGTGGTATTGTCTATGCATGTAAGAAAATAATTCAAAGCACTTAGTTCAAGTTGCGTTTGAGGTAGTCATATTGCATAGTACTCTACAATGCACAGTAGTGTATTTTCTCTCATATTGGAAAGTATCTGTTTAGTTTTGGTCTTTCCCCACTTTATTGTGCTTGTCTAGCTGGAGCCCAGTGTGTTTTTAAAACCCTTAAGTAAAATTGCATGTGAGAATGCCAAAATTTAATATTGTTATATTTTGAATCGAGACCCCCCCTGCCCCCCGATGTGTTCAGAAACAACATTTGCATCAGTCCACTCTGATCAGAGGGGCTTTTGGGTTTAAGATTTATGCTTCTTGAAGTGGAGCTATTTCTCACCAGTGGGCACAGTTCTAGTATTGAAATCATGAAACAACATGTTTAGATAGAACAAAAATTCTGCAGTTCCCAACCTGGCCTAGTCACTCATGCTTGTTGGAGTGTGATGAGAGATGTAGAATTTTTAAAATGTCTAAATATTTGTAGGATTGTGCTTTAATCATAGTGCTCATGCATGGTGAGCCTTTCTTCTTGGTTTGGATATAACAAATGATGGTTTATACTTAATTGCACAAGCCTCTGGCTCTTGAGATTGGGAAGAGGGGGGGAGGTTTTGAAAGCTTTAGTGGGTTTGAATTAATCACAGCTGTGTTGCATTAGAACCCTAAACTGTTGACGGTTTTTCATTAAAACAAGCCAGCTTCATAAACTGCTTTACAAGTTAAGCTTATTTCAACTGATCTTCAGTTTGGGTTCAGATGTAATGCTTAATTGCAATTATTCTAAGCAAACAAATACTTACAGGTGCCTCTCAGCTGAGCAGGAGGGGAAGGTGGTCTATGGGGAAGCATGCAAACCCAAGCCTCCCTGGGGCCTGTCCAATAATTGGTTCTAAATCAGATCATTAAGAAGCGTACCCAGTATTTATCATTGCTAAGCCGCAGTGAGGATTCATAAGTTCCACCAGTTACCACTGTTCTGCCCTTCCAACCTTTCTTGTCTGGAAATGGATATATGAAATTAATAAAGTCTGACTTTTTGAGTGCAGCTCCTAAAACATTTTTTTGGTTCTTGCAGAACTGATAATCCATCAGCTGACCAAGAGAATTTAAAATACTCTTCATCCAGAGACCGGGGTAGTTCTTCCTCCTATGGATTACAATCCTCAAATTCAGCTGTGGTGTCTCGACATAGACATGATGATATCAGAGTCCCCACTGACATACAGAATGAAGAAAAAGGTGATCTTCATATGTAAAAAAGAAGTGGAGGTTGTGAAAAATGAATGGGATATAGTCCAGCTGCTGCAGTGTGTGTGCAAAAAGGCAGTCCAGTATGTTTTACTGGATCACCTTGTGTTGAAATGGCAATATAGCGCTGATTTTTCTAGATAAAGGTGATCAAGCCAAGACTGTTTCATATTTAATTATCAAAGTGACTTCTCTTAGTATTTTCTTTTGAATGACATCAAGGTAATTTAAATATTATGATATAGTTATAGTCACATATCTAGTAAATGTGGAAGAATTTGCTAGACTTAAGCCTTTCTCCAAGCTTTTCCTATGCTGTACAGGGCCTTTTTAATGGAAAGTAATATTTCTGTTTTCTGGGTAGAAGAGATTATCAGTTGGATGTCATGATGCATATTTGTGACTGTGAGAGTTGGCCCTTCTTGTGGCACAGACTCTAGGTGTTCTCATTCTCTGGCTGATAAAAGGCAGACTTCAGAAGAAAGGCTGGCCTTGAGGTAGTCTAGGTTGATTTGCTCCAGAGATTGGATTCATGGTACAGTGTACTACAGTATATACTACAGTATTTCCTGGCTATTCTTACAGCTTCACCATAATTATTTTGATAAATCTTTACACCTGCCGTCTACCGTCTATGAGAAATCAGTATTAGTTCTTTATTTCAGGTGGGAGACTGAGAGAAATATTAAATGGCCTTGAGTTTGCTACTAAATTCTTATTTGGAATGAGATATGACCTCTAGGCTCAGTTTGCCCTGATACAATGTTAAACTGCATCCCTGGGTATCAGAAGCACCATCTCATTCTACACAAGACCAGACCTTGTCTGATGCTAACAAAAAGCCAGCCTGTTCCAGTCTGCTGCTGTGCAGACTAGACGAAGCGGGGTAAGAGAACCAGGAATGGGTATTTGGTTGGGAGGACCAAGAATTCTGGTGCTCAAAACAAATTCCTGGGCTCCAAATTCCTTGGTGTTGAGGGTGCTTTTGACACCTGGCCCTGATTGTTGGTTTCTAGTAAAAAAAGATCTGATTGAATAACCCTGAAGTTTGCCTATCCTTGTCATAATTACAGTGCACTTCTGAGAAAAGCTAAAATGACTTCAGTATCTTTTTTTCTAGGTGGCTACAGTGTCAATGGAGGATCTGGGGAAAATACTTATGGTCGGAAGTCGTTGGGGCAAGAGCTGAGAGTTAACAATGTGACCAACCCTGATTTTACCAATGTTCAGCATGGGAATCGTGCTTTAGTCACAAAAGACATGAGGAAAACACAGGGTAAGAATTGTGTTGGCCTGAAGGAGAAAAATTGAAACTTCTCTGGTGGCAAGGATTTTCCTCTTACAATAGCACCAACGCATGGTTGCCAAAATTAGAGCATATTACGTATTTGAGAGATGCAATATAGCTAACATTATGCATAATTGCATTATAGTTTATAATAAAGTGGTTATACTTAGGTCTGAAAATGTTGTAAAATTGGATCTTTGTCAGTTGTTGCAGCATATCCAATAGCAGGTTTGGATGTGCTTCAGAGGAAAAAGCTTCTAGCAAAGCAGCTGCAAGTTCTTTATTCACTAGTTTTGAGGAAAAGATAACATTTCTTAGACATAATTTGCTTCTTGGTGGAGGATTACTTTATTTAACAAGTAATTAAACTTGACACTTGTGTAGAAGTGTGCACACATGTAATATCTCAATTTCTAGAGCGATCATTGTCTTACTCTGATGAGTCTCGACTGTCAAATCTTCTTCGGAGGATTACTCGGGAAGATGACAGAGACCGAAGACTGGCTACTGTAAAGCAACTGAAAGAATTCATTCAGCAACCAGAGAACAAACTGGTTAAGTATCATGTGTCTGTCTTTTGTTAGCAACATCTCTATACAGTGTTCCCACATACGGTGAGATTGATCTCCCTTGGGAAGGGAAGAGAACGAAGGCTTGCCTGCTTTCCCATCTGCGGCTGAGCAGTTGCAGGATTGCATTCCATGCAATATGCCAGCCCTGTATATGACTTGCCTCATTGACTGTTTACAATATGAAGGAGGGACCCTACCCTTTTCCACCAGTAGTCCCTAGAGACATTGAAGTCTGGAGAGCACTGATCAAAGGCTGCCTGCTATTTGCACATTCCATTGATAAAGCAGCTCTTTGCTTCTCAGGGGAAGGAAAGGACTATTGCTTGGTGTCATTCTTACAACTAAAAAGACAAAACAGAGAAAGGGAGTAGATGGAAAAGGTAAAGGAGGGAGAGGAGTTCTTCAGTGCCAAAACAAGGTAGTTGACCATAAGCAGGCATTTATATATGTTTTGCACTGTGCTGCAGCGGCAAATTTAGAAGTGTGGGGTTCCTTCATGTTAGTCAGAGCCACAACCCAAGCCATACCTATTTCCAAGATTATGCAACCTATGATTATACAATAAAAATGAGCTTTGTCACTTTGTTTGAATTTTTGTTAAGTAGTGAATGTAAGATAAGGGTCTCTTTTTGAGGTGAAACAGTGACAGCTTCTAGAAGTTATTTCTTATCATTAATTCATAATAGGATAATATTTAAAAATTCATACCCTGCTTTCCAGCCAAAAAAAGCCACCAGAGAAGCTTACATGGAATTAATAAGGCAATTTCTGTCCACAGGCTTACTATCTAAAAACATGACATACAAGGGGAAAGGGGCAAGGAGGGAAGAGGAAAGAAGGAAACTCTGGTGCCAGTTACCCACACTTATAGAAACATATGTAGCTACATTCTATCAAGAGCAGCCGTCTGGACTGAGAGTCACCGCTTAGTTTTTTAATTTTCTGTGGCCTCCTCAACCTCCTAACTTTTTGTGGGAGGTCCTCCATGAGTTTTTAGTTTAGGGGTTCCAGTTCCTCAAAATATCCAGTAATTTTTTTATTGTGCTCTTATTGGATCCATGCTGAATCATGTGTCAAGTTGCCTAACTGAAGTAAAGGGAACTTAAGACTATCAGAAGTCATGGCTTACTTTTCCCATTGATTACCATGAATATAGTCCAGTTACAACATTTTTATTCCACCTTAGCCATTATTCCCCCAGTGGCATAGTTAACTGGGTTGGGGGTGGGTAGTTTTTGGAGCACCAAAGGCGAACTGAGCACATGCTGCTGAGGAGCAGAGGCTCGCCAGAGGAAAACGTGTGCACGCCTGATAGGTAGCTCCCAGGAACTGTTATAAAAACACCCCTGTTCTTAACCTGCTAAATTCAGGGCTCCAACATGGTGGCAGCTGCTAGCCACGAACCGGCAAAATTAAGTCTCTTGAGAGGCAGTGGGGGAAGGACCATGACCCTGGCTTCAGGGATCCAGCAACCCTTTGGTGGGCCCACTCCAAAATAAGTGGGGGCACTCTGACCCCCCAAGGGCCCCCTCCACTACATCCTTCGTTTTGTACTTGGCAGATCTCCCTTTACTGGTGTTTTTGCTTGAGTAGTAATAGTAACCTTTCTTCAACCAATAAATGGGGCAAAGTGTTTTCTCCCCTTATCTCTGAAAACAATAAAGAGGTATTACGGATACATTCAGATACGTTTGCTTTAAGTTAAGAACGTTTTAGCATTGTTTGCATCCTATATTAATACAGTGTTACAGCCGCACACAGCTCACATGTTGACTTTCAGCATAGCATACTTCCTGTCAAAGCTTCTTCTGTGTTTGCCTGCATATGTGAAAACAGAATATCAAGCCGTGGTGTTAACCCTTTAAGTGGCAAGGCAGGCTGGACTGAAATTTCAGTAGTAATTACTGTAAAACTCTGTGTGTTGACTATTGCAGGTGCTTGTTAAACAACTGGATAATATCTTGACTGCCATACATGATGTACTTAATGAAAGGTAAGTTGGAATCAGAGATACTTTTCCTGACTTTGGGCTGTTTGCATGTAATGACAGCCTGCTTTCAGAACATGGGTTTCTAGTGAGTATGCTGCTTGCCGTGCTTTCACCACTCCCTCAGTAGCACACAAAAGGTTTGAAGCATGATGTGATGTTAATCTCGAGGGGCGGCCAGCCAGCCATTGGGTTAACTGCTAGATTGTTTAGCCCTTAATTATCTAGTCCACATTTGGATGCTGCAGTGTACAGGCTCTGTGGGAGCTATGTGTGGGTTGTGTGCTAGAGTGGAGACAGCTGCTTTTTAAAGTGACTTGTTATGTGCAAATCAGGTTAGTGCGTGGCTGCCAGGGAATGTCTAGGCATCCGCAGGAGGGACACAATGAGGTTTATGCTAATAAAGGAAACTGGCAGGCCCTACCTGCTTATGGATAGCCTAGTCCAAAACCCATCCTTTTGGGGACTGAGGCCAGCTTAGTGAGAAGCTTTGGACTGTGGGTTGCACTGAGCCCTCATACAAATTCACATCTCAAGTGCCTTACTCTGGAGGTTTGTCTTCAATGTGAAGAAAGGCTGTTTTGCTGAATGTTTTCTCTGGGGTCAAGACTCTGAAACCTTTAGGGAATCAACCAATGTGCGCTTACCTGTTCTTGGCCCCTAATCACTGTAGGTTTGGCTTAGAGTGAGCTAACAAGTATGGGTCCCAGATCCCTATTTACCGTATCACACAGGATGGTAGGTTCAGGCAAATGAAGACGGAGCCGGGGATACCTCACTTGGACTCCAGGGGAGACTAGTCGACTCCACTGCAGTGTGGAAAGCCTCACTGTTGCTGCTGTCCGTCTGGCTCCCAGGTAGTTACTGGGATGACTGGAATGGCAGAGGAGGCAAGAAATGAGAGGTGGTGGCAGGAGGGTAAGCAGGTGCAAACTGGAGGCTCCTCCCTTCCGCTCCTGTCTCCATTCCAAGTGCAGCATTTACTGTATGGACTTGACAGTAGAGGCTTACCAGGCTGCTCCCCTGTGCTAAATCGATTCCCACTGGCATATTAGTATCTCTTCTTCCCTGTCGCTGGCTGACTCACAGCTGCTAGTGGGATTAGAGGAGCTACTAATATGTTGGCAGGAATCCATCGTTTGGTAGAAGAATGTGAATGAGAATATGTGGCGATATATGAATGTATGCATGTGTGAAACCATTGACCTGGTTCACATGTCACAGGTAAAATTCCCGAGTTATTTAATCTAAACATTGCTGGGGGTGGCCGGGGCAAGAACAACGTTCTACCTCCTGCATGCTTGTCAGTTGTACTTTCACTCAACCTAGGAATGGTTCATTCCTGGGTTGTTTCATGATAATGTGAGCCTGGAATTCTGAGTTGTGTATGGGCTAAAACACCCATAGTTAACCCAATAATTGCTTATGGTTTGTTGCTGGGCTAAATCTAGATCATTTAAACATGTATACAACTCAGTTTTCCAGGTTCACGTGTCATGAAACCCGGGAAGATGTTCCTAGGATTCTTAATTAAAATCACAATTGCACAGCTCAGGTGCTTCATTCATGGCTGCTGCAACTTATGAACTAAGTCATTGCATTGATTTGAGCATGCACACGTCTGTGCAAATAATGTGATAGTGAGAAACCTTTGTGTGTTTCTGGTTATATGTTAATGTCCTTAACGGGAAGTGATGACCAAATCATATGCACTGATTCAAGTCTTTATTGTCAGTATTAGATAAAGGTTTATTCCAAGTTATTCAACACTTTTTTTTCCCTCCTGTAAATGCAGCAGCAAATTGCTTCAGGAACTGAGACAGGAGGGAGCTTGTTGTCTTGGCCTTCTTTGTGCTTCTCTGAGCTATGAAGCAGAAAAGATCTTTAAATGGATTTTTAGCAAATTTAGTTCATCCACAAAAGATGAAGTGAAACTTCTGTATCTGTGTGCATCTTACAAAGCACTGGAGACTGTGGGAGAGAAGAAAGCATTTTCATCTGTAATGCAAGTAAGAATAAAAGTTAAATTGGAGTACTTCAGCTTTCAGATTGTGAATTATGTTTTTAAAATTAAGCAGAAATGTCAGCAATCTAGCATTAAAACTGTCTTTTTAAAATATTAAGTGTTATATAGTGAGCTTCTTGAAAAATGGTTTAGAATAGCTGTATTGTATTAGTCCTCTAGAATTCAGATGGGTCTTTTGCTAGAACCCGAACACAGAATTTTAAACTGTTTGTGCAAGGTTCCAAAACAATTGAGACTACATTCTGATCTATCAAAATGCTCTGTCAAAATGGTTGAGAGATATGTAGGTTTGAGGCGCATGTGTGTGTTATATATTTTCTCTCTTGTGTATGTAACTTTTTGCACTATGAAGTGCTTCAAACATTTGCACTGGAGTATATCTGCCTGTAAGTATTGTAACATGCAGGAAACAATTACTACAAGTTGGGAAATTAAATTCTGAAAGAGTGTACTACTCCCGTAAACAGTCTTTTCTTTTGCTGGCATCTTACAGATAAGCAAAAGAATAAGGAATGTGTGGGAATGGCAGAAGGAAGAACAACATATGATAGACATGAAAGCTTCAAGAGTGAAGGCTGAAAATTAGTGTTGGAATAAAATAAAGGGGCAAGTGAATTATCATATAAATTGAGCAGAAAAGCCGGAACAACCCCTGTGTTCTTTCTCTTGTATGGCCTTTTGGGACATGTGTGCTCTTTGTTTTCTTAAAGCTCGTCATGACTAGCCTGCAGTCTATCCTGGAGAATGTGGATACACCAGAATTGCTGTGTAAATGTGTCAAGTGCATCCTTCTCGTGTCCCGGTGTTACCCTCACATTTTCAGCACTAATTTTAGAGTAAGTGCTTTTGCTGCTCTTACTTTTCACTCAGTATAGACACACCATGTGTTCCAAGTGGATTAATTTTTTTGTATTGCTTTCCAAGGACACAGTTGACATATTAGTTGGGTGGCATATTGATCACACTCAGAAACCTTCTCTGACACAGCAAGTGTCAGGTAAGTCTGAAAAAATAAAATAACTTCATGTGATGGCCATATACATGTTCTGGTCTGTCTTCTGGATAATGAAGACTTAATTCTAATGTGTACCTTGCTTCATGTATGTGTTGAAGGAATGCTATTACTCATAAGGTTGCAGTTAAAAGTTCTGGACTATAAGATGACTAAGAAATTTCTTCCTATCCTAAAATACAGTGTGTTTACCATAATCCTGCCTGGTTTTGTACGTAGCAAAACTCAAATGATGTTCTGTTTCCCTAGAAACTAAACAATTATCTAAAATGTTTTTCTACCTTATTTGTAACTTGCTTTACTGTATACCTATTGGAAAGACAAATAACTGAAAGGTTTCCTAGCAGATTGGGAAAAATGTTGATAAGATGTTCCTTTACACAGTCTAATTTATTGCATCTTATATATTAAGAGCAATCTCACTTCGCTAAGTATTAGTCTTCATGTAGCTGGAGTAGTGCCATCCTCAAACAAAAGGTTTGTGGTGGGGAATCCCAGAATTTGCAGAAGGAAAAACAGATAAACAAATACTTCAGTGAGGTCCCCTTGAAAGCAGTTCACTGTGGTCTCAGTGTGCTTAGTGACCATGACTGCTGAGAGGGAAATACGGAAAACTGGCTCAGAGGGTTCGCCTAAATCCTGCACAGAGTAGAACATAGTTGTTCGTTGCAGGCTCCGTTTGCTGCATATTAAAATGTTCCCGCCCTCTCTAATTTCACTAATACAGCATCTTTGTGTTGTAATGCTTAATTAAATTAAGGTTGTATATGAAAGTAAGGTTGTGGAACTCTTGCAAGGTGGTGGTAACCTTTTATTTATTCTGTTAAAGATACACCATCCTCGTCTGTTTAAAATAGAATTCACTGTGACCATTCAGTTAGTGGATGTTTTTGTGGCTGTTTTTTGGTATGCTGTCACTTAGCCAGGATTTAATAAATTAATTAGTTTCTTCGTCCCATAGTCATGAAAGCATCACACAGATCAAGAGGCATGTTGTGTCCCGTACGGTAGACACTCTGTTCTAAGAGCTGCCTTACTTTAGGTGCTTCTGTTTGGCTACTGCATTCAACTTCATCTTAAGGTACTTAGGGCACATGCTGGCTGAGGCATGCTGAGAATTGTAAGCTTTTTCTGGCTAAAATGCTCAAGATTGTGCCCTTCATGTCTCAGTATGGATCACAGAAACTGTGTTTAGAAACATGATCCTTCATTTCTGTGTGGTTTGTGTATATTTTCAGATAGGTTACTATGCACTGCTTTTTAATTTCTGCATTTAAGAGGTGTAGGCTCTTTAAACTGTTTCTTGCATATATAGCTGGTGCAATGGAGTCTATATCATGTACAGTTTATTGGTGCCAGCTTTTCTGAAACTTAATTTTTATGTAATTTATTTCTAAGTAAACCAAACATACTGCATGTTTTTTGTTCTGATACTTTTTAATACAGGGTGGTTACAAAGCCTGGAACCATTTTGGGTAGCTGACCTTGCATTTTCTACTACTCTTCTGGGTCAGTTTTTAGAGGATATGGAAGCTTATGCTGAGGTAATAAAACATTGCCCTTGATAAATACCCGGAAAGGGGTGGGATATTGGGCATTGTCAGAACTGAAGGTCTTCTATATAAACTATGTTATATGTGTTATGAATGAAGAGAGGACTGAAATGCTTTATCATTGTTCAAATAATACTTCTGTAATGTCATCTTCTAGTGGTCCAGACACTTGGGTTCTCCCGCTCCATCTTCTTGGAGGTAGGCTCTTTGAAGAGAGACCTAGCCCAGGAGGTAAACTGGGAGGTACCTCTCACTTCTTCCTTTGAACCAGTATCTCCCCTGCCTCCGCAGTAGACAGTTGGAGCCTGGGAGAATACAGCATATTCACCTGTGCCGAAAGGATAATGATACTGGTGCAATGAGGGCTTCCAAGTCAGGGAGTGAAATTCCTATAGAAACCAGTCATTTTTATATTACAGCTCCTGTTTATGCAGTAATGGCTTCATGGCTCTTTGGAAGGGTTGCGTTTAAAGCAGTGTACCCCACTGCCCTTGCTGGGACAACCTGATTTACCCAGCTGTATATGAATGAGTCATACACAGACAGAAAACACGGAAAGTCTAGGGCAGTGATGGCAAACCTTTTAGAGACTTGAGTGCTAAAACTGCCACCCAAAACCCACTTATTTATCGCAAAGTGCCAACATTGCAATAAAACCTGAATACTGAGGTTTTAGTTTAGTAAAAACAACTCATACATTAACAGCTTTTGTCTTAAAGAAGAACACAGTAACAGAACTTTCAATGATACAAACAGCTTTTTATTCTCTTTGTTAAATCTTAGATATTAAATTTCAGTTTTTATAGGAAAACTCAAAGCTAAAATCTTGTGTTAATAAAAATGAATGTATTAAAGCTCACAGCCAGTCCAAGCAAATATCCTTGGCAGCGCACTGACCGGCCATGCGAAAGTTGGCATTAGAGTTGCGGCTAATGAGTTGCAGCTTGTGACAGCATCGCCTGGCGCTGTTGCTCCTTTCTGAGCATGCGCATGGCCCCTTTGTACGCTGTTATCTGATGCTCGGATGCTGGGGCAACTTGGCTCGCGTGCTGACGGAGAGGGCTCCGCAAGCCTGCTGTGGCACACATGCCATAGGTTCGCCACCACTGGTCTAGGGTCTTCTGCATCTTTGTATATTTTTGGTTGGCACAGTGCAGCCAGACCTAAGTATTACAGTGTCCAGTTATGGCCACCATGTTTTAAGAAGGGACAGGTTCAAAGAAGGCAACGAAGATGCTCAGGGGACTTGAAACTAAGTCCTGCAAGGAAATGTTGAAGGAACTGGGTATGTTTAGTCTTGAGAAGGGAAGACTGAGGGGGAGGCTCTGTCACATAGATGCTTCTTCTGTATCATTCAAATCTGTATGGCATTAAATAATGTGCTTAAGTTATAAGAAGGCAGATTTTGGTTGGACATCAGGGAAACTTTCTAACAGCAGAGCAGTCATGCAATGCAATCACATTCTTAATGAAGTAGCAGGTTTTCTGATGTTGAAGGTATTCAAGGAAAGACTGGATGGCCCTTTGTCAGGGATGCTGTAAACAAGATTCCTTCACTGGACAGGTGTTTCTACTCAAGGACACAAATGGCTCCATCCAACTCTGAATGAATCTCTCCTGTTAAAATACACAGCCTGCAGCTGCGACGTCAGATCTACAACACATGCTAACACTATTCTTCTTCATTTAGGACCTTGGTCATGTGGCTTCTGGAGAATCAGTTGATGAAGATATTCCTCCTCCTTCTGTTTCGCTGCCTAAACTAGCAGCATTACTTCGGGTTTTCAGTACAGTGGTGAGGAGTATCGGGGAGCGATTCAGCCCTATCAGAGGGCCACCAATTACTGAAGCATATGTAACTGATGTAAGGCTCACTGTTTGTTTTGTGCCAGTTTGTTTGCAAATCCATGGAAGTTAATAAGGACTTAACAGCAGCATGTTTCCAAAATTGGATAGAAAATTGATTTGCACTGTGCAGTCTTCTCTGTGCTTGTTGTTGCCTGGTACTTCATACCTCTCTCTCTACATCCACAAGGAGGCAGTTTCTTTTCCAAGGAAAGACTTAGCTGGGATTGGATTAAGATGTGCCTCCTGCTCTTGCCTGCAGCTATTGTGTTTGGAATGAAATTTTGTTACAGCTCCAGTTTCTAATGATTAATGTGGTGGTTTCCTACTTCAAGTAAATTGATATGTCATAGACCACTTCTGTCTTGTCTGATGATCTCTTAAGTACTTCATCTTACTTAGATGAAAACTGTTAGAAGCATAGACAGAACAGATTTGAGGAGGCTGGGTGTCATGTGAAATCAAATTATATGGTATTTAAGAACCGTTCTGTTTTCTGTTTCAACCACCAGAAAAGAATATATACCAACTATCTCTGTAAGATATGCTCTAGCCAACATTCAGCATTTTTCCAATCCCATTGGTTTCAGCGAGACAAGGACATGCTGAAATCTATTTCAAATTAATGATTGATGCAGCTGTGCTTGAGTTTGGTTACACTAGGTCCCTTGCGTTTTTCTGCGCTTTAAGCTTTTAGTCTTTGGCTGTGTTTGCTTACTTGACATGCACTGAATGGCTCCAAATTGACATGCAGTTGAAGTTCAGAGGGGCATGACCTGCCAGCATGTCAATTAAATACTATTCTTCCCCATCCCCTTTTTGTTTCAGGTTCTGTACAGGGTGATGAGATGTGTGACAGCAGCAAACCAAGTCTTCTTTTCTGAGGCTGTATTGACAGCTGCCAATGAGTGTGTTGGCGTCTTGCTTGGTAGTCTGGACCCTAGTATGACTATACACTGCGACATGGTCATCACCTATGGATTAGATCAGCTGGAAAATTGTCAGATTTGTGGTACTGATTATATCATCTCAGTGTTGAACTTATTGATGCTGGTACATACAACTCTTATAATATCTGGATTTATTAACACAATATTTTTGTTTTAAAAAGTTTAAGAATAGAACTCATAAGAATGGACTAGCTTAATATTTCAACATTGGTTTGGGTTACAGATTGCTTTCGTGGCCTTGAACAAATTGCTGTGTTTTCCCCAAACCCAGTTTCCCATCAGTAAAATATGGGGAATGCTGGCTTAACTGAAGGGTTGTTTTAGGGGAAAAGGAAAAGTTAAATAGTTCTTTTAGGTTGGGGTGGGAAAATTCTGAATTTACTGGTAGATCTCTTGGTGATTTTTTCTGTCAGTTAGTTAGTAGAACTTGTAGTAAATATTAAAAGCTACAGCTATGGGATAGTGCTAATGCTTATGCCCTTGAGAACTGGTCAGTTTCCCCACTGAATATATTTTGTTAAATTGTCAGAAAATCAAGTAGAAACCCTACATTGCCATTATAAATGTCTTGGCTTAAGAGGGGCAGCTATTTCAGATATGTTTTTGAGTAAAAAATTAGGGCCTCACACGACAAAATACAATAGCCCTCATTTATGTTTTGTCTAGATTGTTGAGCAAATAAACACAAAACTTCCATCATCATTTATCGAGAAATTGTTTGTACCAGAGTCTAAGTTGCTTGTGCTCCGTTACCACAAGGAAAAAGAGGTAAGCAATAAGCTGAAATATGGTTTGGACTATTGTCCAGATTGACAAACCTTCATTATGGCTTTTGCTCTTTCTTTGGAATTTGCCTGGCCTAAAGACAGAAGTTAGGAAACTCTGTGCTAAATATGTTGATGCTTTGAAAGAGTGTGGATGAAATATAGAAAATGTGTGGTACATGGTTTTAGAGGCCTTAACATTAGAGCATTTTATAATTTAGTGCAGGGGTGGGGAACCTCAGCCCCAGGGGCCAAATCTGGCTCTAAATCTAAGCTGGGGTTCATGAGATAGGCAGACCTGCTTCCCTTGGTCCTACACTCTTTCCCCAACCACCAGCCATTTGGTGATTTTTTGGCTTTTCTGGATTGTTTTCCCCTTTCCAAAAGGTTGAAGTGCCTCTTTGAATACTAAGTTATTGATAGCAAGAACTTTAAGCTAAAAAAAGGTCACTGTTTGTATTCTGGCTCCACCCATTTTACCTTAGCCCTGCCTCTTTTCCTTCGTTCCCTCCTGGAATGTGGCCCCCGACATCTTCCCTGAGATTGAATTCAGCTGTCAGACTGAAAGAGGTTCTCCTCCCCTGCCTTAGTTGACATGTTGATTTCCCCCCTTTATTTTCAAGGTTGTTGCAGCAGCACATACTGTGTATCAAGCAGTACTAAGCTTAAAGAACATTCCTGTTTTGGAAACGGCCTACAGGTTGATTCTTGGAGAAATGGCATGTGCCCTGAACAGTCTTCTTTGCAGTCTACAACTTCCAGAGGCTTGTTCCGAAATTCTACATGATGCTTTCAAGAATCATGTATTTGATGTAGCTAATGCAAAATTTGTTGTTATATTTGACCTTAGCGCTCTGACCACAATTGGAAATGCAAAAAACTCATTGATTGGCGTGAGTATCTCTACAACATTCATTTGAATGAGTGTTATATTTGCAAGTTCAGGTACCTGAGTAGCTATTGGAAGTCTAAAAGTGTTTACATCGTATATATTGTCAGTTTATTGGCAGCATTAAGGAAGAATACTGGTAGACCTTTTTACTTCAGTGGAACACTTGTCACTAGGGTGGTATGGGTTAGTATAGCCTTCCCCAACCTGATGCCCCTCAGATGGATTGACCTGCAATTTCCATCGGCTGTAGGCAACATGGTCATGTTGTCTGGAGGCCGTAGGAGTCACAGTCCATGGGCCAGTGGTCTGAAAAGGAAATGATCATTGTCATGAGGAGTGAGTAATGGAGGCCAATGATTTTTCCTGGGGTCAAAAGCTATTATAAAGTCTATCTTACGTGTTAATTCCATATGGTAATACCTAAACCTTCTGGCCCAAGGACCGTTGCAAGTGACTGCATCTAGTGGGCTCCAGGTTGGGAAAGGCTGGTTTAGTAATAAGCCCCTTTAGGGGACAATCCTAAGCATGTTTAAATGGAATAAAGTCTTAAAAACCATCCGCATGCCCCAGCCAGCCGTGATTTGAAGAGGAGCAGTTTTGATGTTCTTCGTATATGGTAACATCAAAGGAGAGGGAAAATGCGTCCCCTCATGTGCTTCCCATTGAATGTATGCAAATGCACATGGCCCTCTATTGTACTTATCATAGCACAACCATGGCTGTTTCCCCCATGAAGAAGGTTTATTTACCCCACCCCCTCATATCTTTGCAGCACATTTTATAAGAAGTCTTTAGCTGCTTATTCTTGGCCTTGTCCTTGGGCAGCAGTTGCAGGAAGTCATAACTATTTTCTTTCTGGTTACGAAACAAAGTAGAACCAACAGAAATGTAATTTCCACAAATGCATTATTCCCTACCCTTGCTTGACTTGGCAGATGTGGGCTCTGTCTCCAACGGTGTTTGCACTGCTGAGCAAGAACTTGATGGTTGTGCATGGTGACATTGCCGTCCACTTTCCTGCCGTTCAGTATGCAGTGCTCTACACTCTCTATTCGCATTGCACCAGGTGAGAATTCTTTGTCTAATGTGAATGAAGAAACAGGTATGCATAGACAGTTTTTTCTTTGTTGAACAATAAGAAAGACCCAGCTGGCTAGTTTAGGCAGCAACATGTTGGAAAGAGCTTGCTGCGCTTGCAGCACAGCAGATGCTGCTGTACAATCTCCGTCCTTGTCAGTGGGCTTTCCTGCATGACCTTTATCCGACAATGGGGGTTTCATTCTGCGATACCTGCGAGATACTTAGGAATATTTTTTTGCAGAAGGGATAACAATACCACTGGTGGGACAGAAAAGTGGGCAGTACGTAATCTTAACAGGACGTTTTTCTTCCTTTTGAGAAAACAGAGAGCTCTCGTTTTCTGACACGAAAAGTGGCTTTAGGTACAGGAAAACCCATGCCAGCAAGGTATACAGGCTGAGTGAGAGGGTGCTCTAAGAGGCAGTGGAGCAACATGATAAAATAGGCACATGAGGAAAAACCTGAAGTTGAGGTGTGACCATTATCCATTTTACATTATGAAGCTGCAGCAACATGTGCCAGTCGCTCTGTCTGTATCTGTGTGCTCATCAGAAGTTATGGCTAAACGTTACTTTTTTATTGTTCTCCAGGCACGACCACTTCATATCTAGCAGCCTCAGCTCTTCATCTCCATCCCTGTTTGATGGAGCTGTCATTAGCACTGTAACCACGGCCACGAAGAAACATTTCTCTATCATACTAAATCTCTTGGGACTTTTACTTAAAAAGGATAACCTTACACATGATACCAGGTAACTGGGAAGGTTTCATTGTCAAAAGATGGTATGACTCTGGCAGTTCTAATTAAGGATCAATAGTATGCTTACACATGAAAGTGAGGGAACTAGTCACATGTTATGTATCCTATAATTTGCGCCAAGATTCGTTCTGTCTTACAGGAAGGTAGCTTCTAAAAATGTTTGGGCACGCTTTGCATATAATAATATGTTAAGCATATACAAAACTGCTCTCAAACCGTTTATTTAGTCTGAAATAGCAAAACTTGCAGCTCGATCCTATGCATGTGCACTTAGACTAGAGTCTCACTGAGTTCAGTGGGGGGCACTTCCTGGTAAGGATGCGCAAGGTTGCAGTCTTCATGTGTAAATATCCTGGCTGCTGCGGCTAATCTCTACCATGGCAATTAAGTTTGGCTTTTTGGGGTGGGGGGGCGAGGGTATAACTAGGTGAGGTGGTCTAATGCTTGGACATCTCTGATGTTTATGTGTCATGTCACTCCACTCTTCTGTGCCCTATATGTAACGTTAAAGTTTGGAAGAAAGGTAGATGTGTAATTTGTAACAATCTGGAGTGACTCTTGTATAATACATTTCTAGGAAACTGCTAATGACCTGGGCTTTGGAAGTGGCTGTTCTCATGAAAAAATCGGAGACTTACGCACCGTTGTTCTCTCTCCCATCCTTTCATAAATTCTGCAAAGGACTTTTAGCAAACAGTAAGATTCCCAGTCTTCTTTTCTTCCATATGGGAGATACATAAATAAAACTTCTTCCATAGGCATTGATAACTGCCCCTTCATTAAACCCATTCCATTGTTAAATGATAAATCCAAGAGTGACAGTAATTCCTGTTGCATTAAAAACAACGAAGATCCCTGTGTGCCACGTTAAAGATGCATAAATTTTATCCTGCCTGAATAAATCTGTGAAGAAGTCATACTGCATTCTTTGGCACTCAAATGAAAATAGATACCCTTGTGTGACCCAAATTGTTGTACAAAGTAGTGAAAATAATTGAAGCTTAGTATGGCTGTGAAGGGATTGGTAATTTTACAGTACATTTAATTATTGTGTTGCATGTAGATCACTTAAAATTTATATCTGGATTGAAGTGATGGTAGAGAATACTACAGAAAATTCAAAGCACCATGAAACAAGTGCCATAAACCTAAGAGGCATATGACTTTCCCCCACAATGAACTGTTCCTCCTCTGCTGCATGGCAAACTCCTTTCAATTTCAAAAGGGAAATGTGACATGTTACTGGGTTATGTTCATATTAGGTCATGTTCATGGCAAAAACTCAGCAATTCTACCTGGATAGGGCAAGCTGCTAGCATGACTTTAAAAATCTCTAATGCTCTGGAACAGGCTTCTGTTAACAAGGCACGTCATAAGCTATATATACATTGGCTAAGTTAGAGCCTGATGTGATGATATGAACTTAAGATACCATTTGTCCTGGGGTATGAATGGAATTGAAGAAAATGGGTAGAATACAGTTCATGATCTTTTTTTATTTTCCTTTAAAAGGCCTTAGATTTTGGAGTTTATGTTACTAAACAATGAAGAATGATTCTCTGGGCTAAATAGCTCTGATGGAAAATAATACTGTAATACTTTTCACTCAATATACAGCTCTTCTGGAAGATGTGAATATTTGTCTTCAGGCCTGTAGTAGTCTCCATGCTTTGTCACCTTCTCTACCTGATGACCTGCTGCAGAGGTACATCGTTAATTTTTTGCTCTCAAGGCAAATGTTACATTCAGACGTGTGCTCCATATTTATTCAGTTTTTGTTTCTGGCACAGATGTGTCGATGTATGCCGTGTTCAACTAGTCCACAGTGGTGCTCGGATAAGGCAAGCTTTTGGGAAACTCTTAAAATCTATTCCACTGGATGTAGTATTAAGGTAAGAAGCTTGGCATGTATGATAATAAGGTCTGGAATGAAGCTGTCAGGAAGCTTTATCTAATCGTGTGTGTTTGTTAAATTTATATATTAGCAACATTTTTTCTGAAACATTCTCCCAGAACAGCTTCCAAAAATAATATTGAGAGAGACCCTGCCTTCAAGCTTAGTATATAAAGGACACACTGCAAAAGGAAAAGAGATCTGCAAAACCCAGGTCTCAAAGTTCTTACAGCTGTTCTTTGTGGCAGGGAAGGGTGAAATACGTTCAGTGTAGTTGTTCCTTCTCTGGTCAATTTATGGGGCTAGGTTGCTCTTGCCCTTTCTGTGATGTTCTTCCTGGTGGGCAAGGAGCTTGGGTACAGTGCCCTGTGTCCCTTGGTTCCATATTGTTGCCATATCAGGTGCTCTGTCTCGTTTCTAGAAAATCAGTCTGTGTGGGTGTGGAGAAGAGGCACAGACCTCAAGTTACACCCTCTGCAGCTGAGATTTGGAGTGGGAGGGGAACGAGCAGGAATTAGCAGATGTCTCTGAACTGCCAAGGCCACCCTGCAAGATGACTCAGACAGTGTGAGAACCAAATTGTCTTGGAGCAGAAGGGAGTTAGTAGAGAACAGGGAGGGGTAGAGACTCAGGAGGAGTTGTTAGACCATATCAAGCAGATTCAGGCCACGAAAACAGACCAGTTAACAACTGCCTGGGATTTCTGCCTCGAGCCCTCAAGTGATGTGACCCACCCTGAGGGTAGAGTCATCCTTTCTGAAAAAGAGGGAAGGAGAGAATGGTTCAGTTCAGATGCTACTCTCACATATCAAAGATATTGTCACCTTAATTTATGTGACTGTAAAGCTGCAGAGCTCAATAGAGAAGTGTGCTTCTAAAGTTTTGTTTAAGTTTCCTGGAGAGGGAAAAGGCAGGGGAGGAAACGTGTTTCTAACAGTGTGGCCAACTAGTGATAGAAATTGAGGGGATTGGAGATTACTGTGCAGTGAAGCTGTTGGCAGGCTGCACTTGGTCCTGCATTACACTGGCTGGAACAAGACTGTGTCCATTCCCCCTTGCTTCCATTTTGGCCCAGTCCTACAGAGGAATCTTCCAGGATGTGGTGAAAGTCTGGTGGTTGCAGCTACTAACTCCTTGTACTTCTTGTCCCTGTGCAGCTGGTGGCTAGGAGAGCTGTGTCAAGTTGCCGCAGCTGCAGGTTGGGTTGATACTGCCCTGCGACTGCTCTTGTAACAAAACAGCAGATTGAAATGGGCAGCAGGCAAGCAGGAGAATGCCAGGCTGCTACTCTGCACTTCTTTAAAAATGCTAACCATCCCAAACAAGCAGCTTTAGCATACTTGCTATCTGTGGGTGCTGGTGAAGTCATCACCATAGCTGGCACACAGGCATTCTCCACAGGCAGCCCAAGGAAGCTAGGTGGGTGTTGAAAATATTGTCCCCCCCCCCCCCCCCCGGTAGCAGCCCCCTGACACTTCTCCAGTCTGCCTTGGCTTTACGATCTCAGAGGGCATGTTGAGGATGAAAAGAGCAGGGACTTCTTTGGGAGTGTAAGGGATGTACATACTGTGCATACTGTGCAAAGCAAGGGAAGGCTGTTCTTTTTGTATGCGGTAAATGCATGCCTCTTGCTGATGAAAGGAGGGATTGACACTTGTCTCTGTCCTTCTGTGAGCTTGCATGTGGATGATGGATGTTAGTGAGGGCATGGTTGTATAGATTGTTTCACCAAATAAATAAAAAATAAAAGTCATGCGTTATTTTCTTTGCAGTAACAATCACCACACAGAAATACAAGAAATCTCTTTGGCCATAAGAAGTCATATGAGCAAAGCTCCAAGTAATACATTTCACCCTCAAGACTTTTCTGATATCATTAGTTTCATCTTGTATGGGAGCTCTCACAGAACAGGGTAAGGACATTTTTGGTTTGTAAAGGCTAAGTAGCAACATACACATTTGCGCTGTAATTTTATTTACAACGTACTTTAGTTAATTTGATGCAAAATATATATGATCTTGAGATGAAAATGTAACACAATTTGGCATTGGCAGTTGCTTACTCAGTAGCTTTTATTCGTCTCCAAAATGAAATATCTTTGTGGTCACCTGAATATTGGCTTGCCTGCATTCATCTTTGAGCCAAAGTCCTGATGCAGATTTTTCTTCCAAAGGTGTGTGCCAGTCTCTATGTTCATTAGCTTGTATTGGTGGCTGGGAAACAGCAGAAATATTTTTAACAGTTCATTGGCATAATTCATGTACACTGGAAGAACTTGAACTGTGATTGCCTGACTTCTCAAATTTGGTAGCAGAAATTTTCTGCCATTAGTGCAATTTGTAAGCAGTGACTCAAAGGTTTTCTTAGGGCCTGTGTTTGAGGAGAGCACCTTAGGCTCATGTACTCATAATGCTCTGGCACATGCACAGAGAAGATTAGGTTTTCAGTTGATCACAATTCACCGTCAGGTCTTAAGCCTAAATTGCGGTCAATTTAAAGTATGAACATAAAGTGAGTCTTGCTGGATCAGACCAAAAGACCTGTCTAATCCTTCATTCTTTCCTGAGGGTGGCCCAGCAGGTGCGTGCGGAGAGCCTAGGAAAAGAGGGCACAATTTTCCAGTTTCAAACTTAAGCCGAAATTGCAGTTAGTTGAAAACAGAAGCGAAAGCTTCCAGTCTCCTCATGGCTGCTCCTTGCATCTGTGGAGAGGGAATTGGGCAGCTGGCAGGACTGAGGCTCATTCATGTGATAGTAAACCATAGTTCAGTGTTGCATCTGGACGTGGAGAACGTTATGTAGATTGGAGACATAGATAAATGGTCACACAGCAGTAATGCAGTCTTTTTTTAATTGTACTGCTCCCCCATCCACTTCCAACTGGAAAGTTATCCAAATGCAGAACTAGAAATGTGTACATACACCTCTCTTAATATCTGATTTTGTTTCAGGAAAGAGAGCTGGTTAGAAAGGTTATTCTACAGCTGCCAAAGACTGGATAAACGTGACCAATCAAGTATTCCACGCAATTTGTTAAAAACTGAGGCTGTTCTTTGGCAGTGGGCAATCTGGGAAGCTGCCCAATTTACTGTCCTTTCAAAGTTAAGGACACCACTAGGCAGGGCTCAGGACACATTCCAGACAATTGAAGGTAAGCTTGCATGTTTTTGAAAAAGCCTTTTTTTTAAAGGTTTAAAAATTGTGGTATAACTGGAGATACAAGCAAGGAGTGCTTTCCTGTAGCTTTGGCTGGTCCATCAGCTGCGTCCTTACCTGGATGAACACTGCCTAGCAACAGTGATACATGCTCTGGTAACCTCCCAGTTGGATTACTGTAATGCTCTCTACGTGGGGCTGCCCTTGAAAACCGTCCAAATACTTCAGCTGGTACAGCATAGGGCTGCCAGGCTGCTGATGGGGACCAGTCATTATTCTCGCATAATGCCGGTCCTCTACCAGCTCCACTGGCTTCAGTTGAAGTCCAGGCCCAATTCAAGGTGCTGGTTTTGACCTGTGAAGCTCTAAACGACGTGAGATGGGTTACCTGAAGGTATGTCTCCTTCCTTTATACACCCTCATGCCCCATAAGATCTGCAGGAGAGGCACTGCTCTGGGAACCCTCCCGGAAGGAGATAAAAAGGACATCTACTTGGATTAGGGCCTTCTTTGCGGTGGCGCCCAGATTGTAGAATGCGCTTCCCAGAGAGGTTTGCCTGGTGCTGAGCCTATATTCTTTTCAGTGCCAGGTCAAAACCTTTTTATTCAAGCATTATTTTAAAAATTAGTATTTTAATGGTTTTAACAGTCGCTTTTGATTTATTTTTATGGGTTTATATATTTTATTATATCATGGTATTGTTTTATTGGATTCTTATTTTAATGTTGTAAGCCATCCTGAGATGTTATACATAAAGGACAGCATATAAAAAAAAGAAAAAAATTGTGAATGTACTCAAAACCTAACGAGGCACAAACTGTTGCACTCTATGTCGCTTAAGGGTGTGCATTTTAGTTACTCTGTCTGAGAGGAAAGAAAAAAAGTTGAAAATAGAAATTACAGTTTTATAGAAAACATGGAAGTATATTTTGATATACTAAATGGCAAAATGGTATGTATTGTTGTTGTACCCTCCAGTTTTCAAACTTTTTCGTTGGAAAAATGGCTTGAGGGAATGTGCTAGGTAATGTGCTCCTTGAATATTTCAGGTTCTGGTTTTTTTGTTTTTGTTTTGTTTTGTTTTGGTCTCCACGTCTGGTTGGTTCAGAAACAAATCATTATTTGGAAACAACCGTTTTAGTTTGAAGATGTTAGTCTGATGTCCTTTACCTTGAAATGTTCTCGATGGATGTTTCTAGGCATCATTAGAAGTCTTGCAGCCCATACATTAAACCCTGATCAAGATGTCAGCCAGTGGACTACAGCAGACAATGATGAAGGTCATAGTAGCAATCAGCTGAGACTGGTTCTGCTTCTGCAGTTCTTGGAGAACCTGGAGAAATTGATGTACAATGCTTACGAAGGATGCGCTAATGCGCTCACATCTCCTCCCAAGGTTTGTGTTCCATGCAATAGCTGCATTTTCTCATATATTCCCAGATATTTACTTAGCATTTACTCTGTGTTGTCATGGCATACTGTATTGCATGGTTTCTGTTTTTGTAAACTGACCAGAGCTTTGACTATTGTGCAGTATAGAAGGGGCAATACATAAAAGGAAATTGTTAGGCAAATCGGATGACAGTCCTGTTACTCAAATCATTTTGTGACTTGTACTCCTCAAACATCTGGTTTTTTTTTAAAGTCTCAAAGTTAATTGCTCCAGTGTTTCTGGAAAATATAATCTGAAATGAAACCATTTGACTTGACTTGGAATGTTAATTTTGTTTGCATGTGCAGGGTTTTTTTTTTTTTACTTAAATTTGTAATGCAGATGTGCAGGAGAACTTCTGTGATGTTTCCAAAGAATTCCCATATATTCTTCCCTCAAGGCAAAACCGCCCTGTGACCTGGTTTCCATGTCATGATGGCATATTGTGGGTTGTCTAACTCACGGTTCATGAGAATGTTTGTGAATTAATTCAGTTGAAAGTAAACAACTGCCCGTCAGCTCGGCTGGAGCTCATCAGCACGATGTGTCAACTCAGACCAATGAGTTGATTAGAGGATAAACAGTCCAGTAACCCAATGGGTTGCCACCATAACATGCAGAAAGGCCTGCTGCATGCGGTTGCATTCAAGGGAGCAGATGATCTGAGGGCATTATGTAACTTTGCTGCTTATGCTTGTATCTTTACTAACATTTTTCTGAAGCCACCATGACGCCCCCCTGCCCCTTCCTCTTACATTATCCATTGTCTAACACCTGTCCTTGAAATGTGACAGCCAAGCAGTTGGGCCCTTCAGAAAGCTTTCCACTTGCATATTTTCATTCTGTCTTTATTCCTTGCATGGGAATTATAGGAAACTGCCTTACATTGTCCCATGATTTATAGCACTGATCCACTGAGCCCGATTTTATTTACTTTGACTGTTAATAGCTTGCCAGGATCCTTTGATAAAGGGAGGACTTTAAATCTGTGACCTTCTTTTCATTAAAAATGCCATGGATTTAAACTGGGACCACTGAACTATAGTATGTCCCTCTAAACTATAGTCAGTTTATTTGCCCTAGGTGTTTATCAGGTGTAATTTTTCTAAACATTTCTTGTAAAAAAATTTGTTTGTGGTTGTAGTACTCCATAAACTGTGAAGCTCTGAAGGTACTGGAAATGTATCACTTCATTCTGTTTGTTTACTGGCAAGCTGTGTGTTCAGGTTGTACTCCTATTGAACAGATGATAAATGAGACTTGAGACTTTTGTATAGGATGGGATAGAAATGCCATAAATAAATGTATGATAGGTTTTCCAGCCTCATCAGTTAACGTTGCTGTGTTAATGAGTAAGGCTGCAGTATGTGCACTTGCTTTACATGGTTCATGTTCTATGAGGTTTGCTGGCAAGGGCAGGGGGAAAGCATAAAATTTTTAAAAGTTGATATTCTACTATTAGGGAGGGATGGAGAGCCATGCAAATCACTCGAGTTTTTCTCTTTATTTCTGAAGGTCATCAGGACATTTTTCTACACTAATCGGCAGACTTGCCAAGATTGGTTAACTCGAATTCGACTTTCCATCATGCGTGTCGGATTATTGGCTGGGCAACCAGCTGTGACCGTCAGACATGGCTTTGACTTACTGACAGAAATGAAGACCAATAATATCTCTCAGGTACTGCATTTCTTTTCACAATATTTATTTTATTTGAGTAAATAAGAATGGTGCAAGATGATTTACAGCAAACTGATCTTTGCCTGTATCAGTGTCCCATTGCAAAGCAGCTGTGTGGGGTAAATGACATAGAGTGATCTGGTATAAGAATTCCGACTCAAGTTTTAGCTGTGTTGATTCCCAGCGGAAATAAAAATGTTCCTGAATTGGAGCTGATTGTCCCAGTCTTAAAATACTGCTTGTAAAAGGTTGTTGGGGTGCGGAATTTACAGTTCAGGGATTAGTATAAAAAACCTTGCTGAGCACATGCAAACCCGACAGGGGTTATGTAGACTGGGATTATTTTGGCTATAACTTGAACTATCGGTTGTTTCTGTCCTTCGTTCCAGGGAAATGAATTAGAAGTAACAATTATGATGGTGGTAGAAGCACTCTGTGAACTCCATTGTCCAGAAGCAATCCAAGGAATAGCCGTCTGGTCATCTGCTGTCATTGGAAGGAATCTTGCCTGGATTAATTCTGTAGCTCAGCAAGCAGAAGGGCGGTGAGTTTGTGCATGCATGCAGCCGGGCTGAGAGTACGACTTGGTGTGGACATAATGACAAACTAGAGTTGAATCAGATGTTATTTGCTGAATTGAGGGTAGTTGTCATGTTCAAACCTGGAATTAGTGGGTTAACTGTAATTTCAAACAGGAACAACCAACCTATGGAGAGGACCATTGCTTTTCTTTTAGGTTGTAAAATGTGGATTGTTGTTATGGTGACTCATGAGTTATTTCTCCAGACTACACAAGTTGCAGGCAGTACCAGTTAAAAAAGGAACCCCAGCCCAGGAGCTTTATGTGTCAGTTCTGCAGCACCACAATGGCAGCTGAGATATAGGCAGAGTATGGGTAAAGTGAAGATGTGGGAAATATAAACCCAAGGACTGATAAAATAAACTGTGGTTTGTTTGAAAAATCCTGGATTAGGAAATAAACCATAGTTTAAATCATGTCAGCATTCGTATATATATTTTATTGACGTCAAACACAAACCTTCCCCTACCCTTGTAATTACTGACAGTAGATTTAGTCTGTGGCCCTCCAAATGCTGTTGAACTAAAGCTCCCATCATCCTGGACAACTGTCCAGTGGTATAAAACCTAGAGCTCTGATCAGAGTGTCGGTACTTTTCCATTTCCCTTCACACCATATGCTCTTTCCGTTGTTACAAAATGGGAAACCTTTACTGAATGTATCAACATAAACCAGAGTGCTCCTTGACCTCTTGCTAACTCCTGGCACTTAAATTTTTTTAAGGTTTGAAAAGGCGGCCGTCGAGTACCAGGAGCATCTTTGTGCCATGACAGGGGTGGATTGCTGTGTCACGGGTTTTGATAAATCTGTTTTGAAGTTGGCCAACTCGAACAGTGGCAATAATGCCAGCCCCAAGCATTCTGTCAATGGTAAGTCTCACTGTAGGTAGCCTGAATTGTATTTTAGTGTGGTCTGGAAACAGGCAGTCTGTGTGTTCCTCTGAACACTTCCTTTCAGGGGTGGCACTGTCTATTTGGCAGGTGCTTTTTTAGCTTGCCAGAAAGACCAACTCCAAGGTAAGGAGTGGTACATAGAACCATAGAAACAGAGCGAGTCAGAAGGGGCCATCTAGTCTGACCTCCGGCCTCCGCTCACGACATGCCCACAGTGAGCACGTCCAGCCTGTCCTTGAACACCCGCACCGATGGGGCCTCAACGACCTGCCGTGGAAGCCCCTTCCACACCCTTGGGGTCCTGACTGTCAGGAAGTGCTTCCTGGCATCCCAATGGAACCTTGGTTCCCTGAGCTTTGCTCCATTGGAGCGCATCCTGTACGATGCCTCCAGCTCGGGAGGAGAGACAGGAGTGCTTCACATTGTCTTCTACCTTGCAAAACTAATTGCAATGGTGCTATGGTTGTGTAAAAAAGGAAAAACATCTCACTGTACATGGATCCTAGGTCTGTAGATCTGTAAGTAAAAGGCAACTGCTGTTTTTGGCTTGCCACCAAAACAAACAAATGAAAAGTCATGTGAAAAATTTGTTGGGCACTAATTTTTAAATCTTTGCCTCTGCAGGGGATTTACGAAAAACAGTACTGGCTAAGCCAAGTGACTCTTCACCTGAAGTCATAAATTATCTGGGTAATAAAGCTTGCGAATGTTACATCTCCATTGCTGACTGGTCTGCTGTGCAAGAATGGCAGAATGCAGTTCATGAGCTGAAAAAGAACACAAGCAGTTCCTCGGTCAGTTTGAAAGCAGACTTCAACTACATCAAGTAAGTATCATTGACGTGTGCAGTAGCAAGTTGTCCATAGGGGCATGTTTCAGCTTGCTAGGCCTGCCTAAGGACACAGGCAAAGCTGTGCCAGATCAGACCAAAGCGCCACCGACTCCAGTACTCAGCTCACATGGTGGCAAACCGTGAGAGCCAGTGTGGCGTAGTGGTGAAGAGCACGGGGCTGGGACTCAGGCAATCCGGGTTCGAGCCCCCGCTCAGCCATGGAGCCAACTGGGTGGCTTTGGGCCAGTCACAGACTCTCGGCCCAACCTGCCTCACAGGGTTGTTGTTGTGGGGATAAGATGGAGTAGGGGAATGGTGTAAGCTGCCTTGAGCCCTTTGTAGGAAAAAGGCAGGATATAAATTGAAAAATAAATGAATGAATGAATAAACCAGTTGCCCACAGGATCCCTCCAGCAGGAGGGCCTCCACCTGCCCAAGCTCTTCAGAAACTGGTATGTGCAGTCGTGCCACCTCAGGTGAAGGAGAGAGTACACAGCCTACAAGGCCAGTGGCCAGTGAGAGTCTCCTCCTTCAAGTATCTTGCCAGTCCCTTTTTAAAGCCATCCAGACTGGCGGCCATCACCACTTCCCATGGCAGCAAATGCCATCATTTAACTATATGCTCTGTGAAGAAGCATTTCCTTTTACTTGCTTCATGAAAGAGGAGAAAAGGGAAGCTGGGAGAGCAGACTTGAATGCTGAGGTTAAAGCAGATTAGAACTGTGTTTAACTTGAAGACCAGAGAGTTGGACATTTCCAGATTGGGGAGCAGCACAAAACAGACAGAAAGAACAAGTAGCCCAAGCCGAAGTGTCACTTGCCCAGTTCTGGGAAGAAGGTGTTAATGAAGAGGTGCTCTTCTCCCTCAGCAACCCTAATGCTGCTAAGATTGCCAGGGAAGTGATGCTCTGAGGAGGCTTTATTTTTGCCCCCCCCCCCCCACTCATCACATTGGTAGGAAGGGGGCTTTTAATTGTCCTCTTTCCTGTGTGCTGAGGTGGGAGTCAGGATTAGAGGCTGTGTGTGTGCTGCAGGTACATGTGTATGAGCCTCCCACC
Organism: Varanus komodoensis; assembly: GCF_004798865.1. Lineage (NCBI taxonomy): Eukaryota > Metazoa > Chordata > Lepidosauria > Squamata > Varanidae > Varanus > Varanus komodoensis. The sequence continues at coordinate 9,480,881 of NW_025335684.1, forward strand.
TGACACAGCATGCCATCCTTGGGGCTGAAAAGCTGCTGGACTTCACTATAGAGGATGGTGGGTGCCCTGTCCCACTTTTGTGGAAGGCCGAAGTCCCTGTCCAGTGCCAACCATGAGTAGCATTAGCTATTTTCCCGCTCTGAGTAATCTGTTCTAGTGGAGTTGTGCAGTGACACTGATGGGGTGAGGCAGACCTGGGTGAATGTGTGTGCTTTAATTCCTGTCTTTTCACAGTTGTACTTTTGTAACTTTAGATCGGGCTGGTTCTGCTACTGGGAACCAACAGCCATGGAATTTGCCCTCCTGGCTTTGCCTAGGTACCAGGTTTTTTTTAAATTAAACCTGGCAACCTTCTCATTGAGTTATTAAGGGTGTAATCTTCTGCATGTATAGACAGAAAGAAGTCCTACAGATTCCAGCATTTTCCAGTCATTGCTCCCTTAGTCTGAAAGAACACATCGGGGAAGAGGAAACTTTCTTTTTGCCTATGAAAAACAGCTACTATTCTTAAAAACAGAGGGCTACAAAAATGCTAATATAATAAGTGGCTCCTAACTTAGGCACTTTGTAAATTGTGTGTGTGTGTCTATCTTGTGGCTTTTTCAGTTCTAATTTGAAGATAGCCATTAGGATAAAATAAGGATACATTCATTTTTTGCAGGTCTCTAAGCAGTTTTGGATCTGGAGAACTAACAGAATGTACAGAACAGCTAGAATTGCTTCCAGGGGAAGACATCAACCTGCTTATTGGAGGAGCAAAAGAGAAAATAGGTATCAACCAAAAACTATGCTAGACACATGAAGTTTCCCAGGGATGTAGACCTTTGCTTTGGTGGTTTTCTTTTGGTATACTGTGAGGCAAAAGCAGCGTGAAAGATAATGAATGTCAATAACCATTGTTACACTTACGTGCTAATAACCTTTTGTAGATATGAAGAAACTTCTTCCTAACATGCTATCTCCTGATCCAAGAGAACTTCAGAAAGCCATCGAGGTTCAGTTACTAAGAAGTTCAGTATGTCTGGCAACAGCAGTTAATCACATCGAGCAGGAACAAAAGTGGCAACCTATTACTGAGTGAGTTTTTAAAATAGTTCTGAAATTTAGAAGAGAGCACAAGAGCTTTTCCTATGCTTCCCTATCCAGGCAACTTCAGCTGATGGCCAGTAGTGTTGTGTGAGGAGAGTTCCCCTTTTTCTCCACCCCCAAGATAATTAGTGCTTTCTATTCAGTTAGAATGTGAGATTTTTATTTCTCTCTCACACACGGTTATGTTAATATTGAGGACAGGGTAGAATGTTAAAATAGAGCCATGGTACAATTCTGTGCATATTTAGACAGAAAAAAATCCTACAGCTGCCTGTGTGCCCCAGCCAGCCATGCTGACTGGGAAATGCTGGGAGTTGTACAACTACTTTCTGAATAAATGTGCATGGGATTGCACCTGAATATTGTTACTAATCTTTGCTGTATTGTAATTATGTGTACATTTTATATTTTAATGGCAAAGGAGGTATTATGGAATTGAATCGCACATATATAGATTTATTTATTTATTTTATTGAAGTATAGTAACTTGAATAATTAGAGGCTCATATAACTTTTTATTTTAGGAACCTTATAAAATATTTGAAACAGACTTCACGACTTGCCATTGGACCTTTAAGACTCGCTACCCTGACGGTGTCTCAGTCTTTGCCAGTATTGAGTACCCTGCAGCTGTATTGTTCATCTGCTCTGGAAAATACAGTGTCAAATAGGCTTTCCTCAGAGGTGTGTTTGCATGTACAAGCATTTCATGTATTCACATAATATTTCTATATGTTGATCCCAAAAGCTCACATACACATGTGGACTCCCTGGCAAATGGATAATCTGGCAGCTGAGAATTTTGTGACGTCGAGACTCTTAAACATACTTCTCTTATGCCATGTGGAACAAAGTGAAATCCCTTGTTAATTAACATCGCCAAATGCTACTATTGCAAGTTGTCACTATGCATGACCTTTTATGTGGATAAGCTTTACTGAGAATTTGCACAGAGTGGAGAACTTTTCTTAGCTGTGAATTCTTCATTCTATCCATCTCACTGGAGGTCTGGACCCCAGGGTCCTCCTCTCTACTCACAAAGAGGCAGATGTTCTAAAATGAACATCTTAGGGTGCCCTGCTCCACCTCTCAGGCCTTTTCCGCTCTAAGGACAGAAATGAATGATAGCAGTAACCTTCATCCTTATCCTTTCCAGATATTTAGGAATTTATTTATTTATTAAACTTTTTTTTTAGACTGTCCCTTACTGTAGTCTTGGGATGGTTTAACAATAAGACAAAATATAACGCAGCATCCTAATCAAATTCTTAACCAATCAACAATATCATATCAAAAACAGTCAAACCTTAAAGCATTGGGAAAATAAAAAGATTTTAGCCTGGTGCTGAAAAGGATAAAGCGACGGCACCAGGCGACCCTCTCTGGGGAGCAAATTCCACAATCGAGGCACCACCACAGAGAAGGCCCTTTTCTGGGTAGTCACCCTCCTAATCTCCTTCAGGGAGGGCTCCTGGAGCAGGGTCTCTGCTCCAGATCTTAAGGAGCAGGAACTTTCACTTTCAGCGCTCCATATGAAGGACTAATTAAGAGACAAATGAACTATGGTGTCTGCTTAGAAATATAGTTGTAGTCTTGGGCATATGCACAAAACCAGTGCAGCAATGTTTTTATTAGAAGTTTGGGAAAAGAGCTTTTTTGACGGTATAAAGCTCTATCAAGCACTCATTCTCTGTGCTTTTTATTGTAGGATTGTCTCATTCCTCTCTTTAGTGAAGCATTGTGTTCATGCAAGCAACATGATGTAAGACCATGGATGCATGCCTTAAGATATACCATGTACCAGAATCAGTTGCTGGAGAAGTTTAAAGGTATGTGCATTAAAGGAGAAACACCTGTCTCTTCTATAGGTGCAACAGTAGGGATACAAACTCCAATTTGTGTGTGCGCTCATAACCTATGATGTTATATTTAAACCTTTCTGCTTGTATCATTTGTTCCTTGGAGTATGCAGAGTAACCTTTTCCCAAACTACAGGAAACTAATGAATTATTCAGTAATAAAACCTCTCAATCTTACTTCCCTCTTCAAAGTAAAAATAGAACAGCAGATTTATTCAAAACCATGGGTGACTTTTGGGTTTAAATCAATATGTGTTTAAGGATATATTTTTACACTTAAGTAAAAGGAATATATTTTTGTGAATTCAGTCTGCGACAATACTGGTCAAAGAATATTTGCAAGTAAATTGCTTGAATGTTTGCAAGTAAATTGCTTTGAAAAAACTTTACTGAACAGTTCTGGTGTTTGTACTTTCAGAGCAAAGTATTCCAGTTAGAAGCCACTTAATGGAATTGGGACTGACTGCTGCCAAATTTGCTAGGAAACGTGGGAATGTTGCACTGGCTACACGTCTGCTTGCTCAGTGCAGTGAAGTTCAACTTGGGAAAACCACAACAGCCCAAGATTTAGTCCAGCATTTTAAAAAACTGTCAACACCAATTCAAATGGATGAGAAGTGGGGCCCTGAGCTTGAAATTGAAAAAACTAAGTTGTTATATACAGCAGGTGAGTACCATATAGTTGTGTCGGAAATCACTTTTGAATTTAATCTTGAGTTCTTTAAAATCAAGCTTTACTTGGAAAATAAAACCCACCTCTTAAAATGTGCACATGCTAATGCATAGATGGCTTTTCAGATCAGAATAAACAATGAGTTCAGGCATATGCACTGCTCTAGGGGTGCCATGTAGTTTATTGAATGCAAAGTTGGAATGTTTATGCAGGTCTGAGAGACAAGGTGAAAGCTACTTAAGTAAAGCGGATAGATTGATTCCTTACAAAAGCAAAACTTATATAAAGAAGTACAATTAGAGAAGGCAGCTTTGAGGCAATTGTGTCTGGAGCAGTTTCTTACTAGTGCATGCTGAAGCTAGATGCAAGACCCTGGCATGGCTCCAGAACACTATCCTGGCTTCTGTATGTGGTGGAAGTTCACCGCACTTACCTGTCCTCTCCATCCAGTGCATAATATCTAAATGCTCACATACCAAGTGGGACCTTCCTTCCTTCCTTGATTGCCCTTTAGTTCCCTGTGTCATATTATGCACTGCTTCATAAACTCAGCAGCTTTCAAGGTAGCTTATGGCAGCATGTTTGGGATGGGATGGGTGGGGATTACTGTTTGAGAAACATACGATCAATTCTGTTTGGGTAGGTGGACCAAGTAGCATGGCTTTTGGACTTTATTGTTAATCCCCAAAATATGGCTTCTTTACCTGTAGGTAACAACAGTGGGTTAAAAAGTCAGTTTTGTTCGTGAAACTTGCAGAATAAAAGTGGAGGCTTCATTTTCAACGCTAATTATGCTGAGAAATCAGTGTTAACATTTTGTGGTGTTTTTCAGGCCAGTCAACCCACGCGATGGAAATGCTGAGCTCTTGTGCCATATGCTTCTGCAAATCTGCCAAAGCTGAATATGCCGTAGCCAAGTCTATTCTTACATTAGCCAAGTGGATCCAAGCTGAATGGAAAGAGATTTCAGGGCAGCTGAAGCAGGTTTATCGAGCACGACAGCAACAGAATCTTGCTGGCCTTTCCACATTATCTAAAAACATCTATAGTTTGATTGACCTGCCCTCTGTTAACACCATTGAAGAGGACTATCCCAGGATTGAAAGTGAATCCACAGGTAGAAAAAGTCCTCTGTTGAATATAGGAAAAGCATAATATGGGAGAGCTGCATTATAGAGTCAGTCGTCTTATATTGAAAATATTTGGTTTAAGGAAATATTTCAGACTGTTGGAATTATGCCCCTAATTACCACTCCACTGGAGCCTCATGACTTGGACCAGTTAATGCTTTCATCCCTCAAAAGCATAGCTTGTGAAAATCACATTGGGGGGCTTATTCTGAAACGATTTTCTATGCTCATTCCCATTCAGTATTTAAAATGTTGGCCCACGTGGCCCAGCGAAATCTGACCCATGTGTTTCCTGTTGTAGATTAGGGTAGGGTGGACAGAAGGTAGACCAGTATCTACCAGTGCTTGATTGGATGATTTGCATTATATTGGCAATGGCTTGGTTCCTAATTTTTTAAGAATGGTGTAAAAAAATTATTTCCTCCTGCTGTCATACACATACACGCATGCACCCCCCCGACCCCCCATCCCCAAAGCCACAAAACTCCTTGGTTAGGACTGTAACTATAGGAACTTAGATGTGGTTTTGTACATATGTACATAGGTGAATGGCTCATGATGTGCAGTAGGTAATTGTGTGTTCCCTTAGCTCCTGTTTTGCATGGGTTCTTTTTGCCAGCCTTTGCTTTGCACTGGCGTATCACAAGGTGTTAGTAAAGAATGAAAGTAGATCTTACAAGCCCGAAGTTCAATCCTATGTAATGCATTGTCATGACTCAAAATTTTTGAAACCACTTCCTGTTTTGTTCCCTCATTCCAGTAAACATTGGTGTTGGGGAACCCGACTTCATTTTGGGGCAGCTCTACCGTCTGTCTTCAGCACAAGCTCCTGAAGTAGCTAAATCGTGGGCTGCGCTTGCTAGCTGGGCTTACAGATGGGGCCGAAAGGTAGTTGATAATGCCAGGTAAATCTACTTCTTAAATAATGAGAAGCCAAAAATACAAAGAACACCAGTATGTTTTAGCTTATAGCTCTTACTGCCAGTAAAGAAGCTTTAGGAGAGGTGTTTGTAAATGGGGGTGTGGGGGGAAGAATGGCATAAAAACTTGGAAACCTACAAGTGATTGATGGTTAGGGGATGGGATGGAACCAGAAGTGGGGGCATAGCTGTTTGGGAACCTGGTGGGGCACATTTAGCCCCCAGGCCTGAAGTTTCACAATCCTGGATCTCTTTAAAGATGGTTCTGGTCAGGTTTTAACTTCCTGTATGTATTTCTACCCTGAATAGAAGTTATTCTCTCTGATTTTATGTTTGACTATCTAGATGTGCTGAAGATCTTGAAAAATTTGTTAAAACGGGTCAAACGGTCTCACACTTGTGAAAGATACCACTTGTACAACTGTCTTCGGGGGAGAAATTTATTATTAAACTAGCAATTAAGCGGTAATGTAGGGGGATGTCATTTCAAATACCAAATGATTGTGCTACTGCCATCCTTGGACAATTGTGTAATTAAACAGTTCTATTTATCTTGTTGAACCAGTATTTAATGAAAACTGTCCACACAATAAGAGGCTTATTTCTCATTTATGCTTCCCCATGGGAATATCAGTTCCTGTTAAATAGTTAATCATGTAGTCCCCAAAAACAAGTAAAACATTCCTACTGTCAAATAGATCTATTTATACTGGTGTGTGTGTGGAAGCCTTCACTCTGTACATTAGATTCTTATTGAAGATATTCCTTGGCTCTCTCTTAATAATTGTATTATGTTCTGTGCTTTTAAATTTTGTTTTATACTGCCTTGCAAAGATTGACCGTAAAAGGCAGCCCATAACTTTAAAGTATATGCACATATGAATTATATTTTATAGGAGAAGCATTATGGATGTGGGGTTTCTTCATCCAGATTGTTTTCATATTGACGCTTTAGTTAACATTTACCAGTAAAAAATTAACAATAACTCAGTTTCCATCTAGTTTAAACTTTGCTTAAGCTGGAATAGTACTGGTAATAATCCTTTGCTGTTCATAAGTGATTTATGAGAAGTAGATTTGGCAAGTGAAAGGCGTTTTTCTCCCTGATTCCAGGAATGGTGCATTGGAATTTTGACAGACCTTTCAGTTACTCATCTCTGTGTTTGGAAATCATTCATCTGGAGAAATTAAAGCTGTTAGTGGTGGTTCTGTAATGTGGGAGCTTGTATTTCAATTGCTAGTGCAGAGAAGAAAATATAACGATTTTGTACACGATTATATTAGAAAACAAACAGTGTGACAAAGATATGCTAGCACCGTGCTTATTACTTACTTTTTAAGAGATAAACTATATGGTGTTACAGTCAGGGAGGTGTCCGTCTGCTGCCAAGAGAAAAATCTGAAGTGCAAGGCCTGCTCCCAGATAATATAACAGAAGAAGACAAAGAGAAAATCTATGGCATTCTTGGACAGGCAGTGTGCCGGCCTGCTGGAATTCAGGTTAGTATAAATGAAATAAACTTGAATGGAATACTTACCAAAATCTTTAGATGGGTTATAAAGATCTTCTATTCAGAAACTTGCTTTTTTAAAAGCAAGACTAGAGTGAATGTCAATTTAATATCACTGCTAATTACGTAATCCTTAGATCAGCATAACTAGCCTAGATATCTACAATGTGAGGATATATTTATTTGATACATTGGTAGGCCCCCTTTCAGGGTCATGCTAAAAGAAAGCCTCTGCACTGCATTTTAAAGAGCTAGAATATTATTAAGGCACTAAAGGACCAACAAGTAAAAAGCTGTTTGTCACTGGATTCTCCTTAAAGAGTTAGCTATATTCATTCTACAGAGGTATAGTTGGCAGAGAAGGACTGGAGTAGAGAGAAATGAAGGTAACGAGGGCCTTGGGGAAAAGGAAGTCAAGGTCTGAGAAAACCAGGCAATGCAGGAAAAAACCTCCAAGGCTATAGGAAAGCAAGATTGGAAAAAAGTGATTCAGGGGAATAAAAGGAAGCCTAGATTTGGGGGCCTGTTTTACACTATATTGTTGGTTTTAAATGTTACAGTAAAAGCTGCCTTACAAAGCAGATACATATGCTTTTAAGTAAATCCTCTCTGAGGGAAGCTGGGAGATGAAGGGAGACAGAGGAGTAAAGCTACAGTTCACGTTAATTTTATATTAGAAGCCAAAGTATTGGTTTGGTTGATAGCTTACCACCATCAGCAGGTAATCCCTTGGTAATATTTCCTGTTAATATTCTTGTATAATCCTCTCATTGCTTTTATCTGCTTTTGTAATTTGTTAAGCTGTTACGGGGTGAGATGGAAGTGAATTAAATAAGGGTTAATATGTATGTTGGTTTACTTTGCATTTAGGATGAAGATATGACCCTTCAGATTGCAGAGAATGAAGATAATGAAGAGGATGATATGGTTGATGTCATCTGGCGTCAGTTATTGACGAGCTGCCCCTGGCTTTCAGACCTTGATGAAAACTCAACTGAGGGTCTCATCAAAGTGTGGAGAAAAGTTGTAGACAGAATCTTCAGCCTTTATAAACTCTCATGCAGTGCCTATTTTACTTTCCTTAAACTCAATGCTGGTCAGGTAAGTGACACATCATTGATAAGTGATGCAAACAAAGCTGCTTTGGATTTCTGGCCCATGAAAGAAGCTTTGTGGTTAACAAAATTGATTCTTTAATGTGTAGGTTCCTCTGGATGAAGATGATCCCAGGCTGCATCTAAGGAACATTTCAGAACAGAGCACTGATGATGTAATTGTAATGGCGACCTTGCGGTTATTGAGGCTGCTTGTGAAACATGCGGGAGAACTTAGGCAGTATTTAGAAAATGGACTGGAAACGACCCCAACTGCTCCATGGCGAGGTATGGAAATCATTAGCAGTCTGGAATTTTGTTGTGTTGATCTGCAAGCAGATGAAGAGAAACAAAATGGATTTCAATTCATAGGCAGTGATTCAAAATGCCAGTTCTGCAAGCCAGCGGGAGCTTTATACATAACAGTCCCTGTGTGACTTTTCAAATTCAGCGATGTTTCCCTGCATCTGTGCAGGGTCCTTGGATCATTGTTATGTTAATGTATAGACTTTGTCTTCATTTATTTCATGAGTTGTGGAATTACTGGTTCTAGTTTGTTTAGAACTGGGGAAAAGTTGGTAGAACTCATGGAGCATAGTGAGCAAGCAGCAAAGTAGGTGTTAAGTCAAGGGAAGGGGAGGCCTTTAGGCAATCCGTAGAGAAGATGATCCCACGTAAACACATACTACACGAGTATCATAGTGTTTTAAAACCTTTAACAGAATATATGCATGCTTTCAGTTGGGGCATATTTCTTTCTGACATTAAGAATCATTCTCCACTGAAACAAAGACTTTCTTCCCACTGCCAGTACGATGGTTCTGTATTCAAAAATTGCATGGGGGCCAAGTGTAATAATTTATTATTTAACAAATAATCCATTATTTAACAAGCATGCCTTGCTATTTATGAAGGACCTGTTTTGAAGATTGCTCCTGTGTTATTGTTCAGTAGCTACTTCTGGGGTGGGTTTTGCATCTCATAAAACACTTAAACTTTTCCATCATATAAATTAATACACTTCCATATTGCCGATACTTTCATAGGCAATATAGTAAACACATTAACAGCATGTACATTTTTCTCATCTTCATAATGTACAAGAAAACACTGTTGCATGACATGGTAGGTTAGCTCCACCTCTGTACTACCATTGACTTTTATTGTGTGAGTAGAATTCAGATTTATATGGTGAGCAGATGGCATTTCTTCTTTTTCAAGGAGGTTCATTGATTTTTCACTTTCCTGAAGCAGCAACCCGTGATCCCAACCTCATATTCTATTTTCCTGGTTGATGAGGTCGTTTTTGGGGGGGGGGGGGGGGTGCAAAGGGCTGCACAGGAAAGGTAAGAAAGCCTAGCTGTTTGATTAGAACATTGTCAGTGGTTATTAGACCAAAGCCACCGATGTTCAGCAGAATCCTTAGGCTGTAATTTCATGAGTATCTTGACCAATAAGGAGTGTGTGTGTGTGTGTGGAGGGGGGGAAACATTCATAATAATTACTTATATGGAATAACAAAGTTTCTGTTCCAGTTGTCAGATGCAAAAATGACAATTGTGTTCTTTGGATGCACTATATAAATTTAAGTATGTGCACCATCCACTTTTATCTTCATAAAGGTATTATTCCTCAGCTGTTTTCCCGTCTAAATCATCCTGAAGTATATGTTCGGCAGAGCATTTGTAACCTCCTTTGTCGGGTAGCTCAGGATTCTCCTCATCTGATACTGTATCCTGCAATTGTGGGTACCATTTCACTTAGCAGCGAATCTCAAGCTTCAGGTATGTTTGATTGGCATAATTTTGAAGTGCTTCATTTCTCAAGCTAATTGTGTTTCTCAGTATTCCACTTTGTTCATAATATTAAGTCATTTTGTTGCCAAATACCTTGGGCACATTACAGCCCTCACCATCCCACTTATAAGTTTTTATTGTTGGCCTCTGTTGATGTGACTCTGTAGACAATGTGTACATAAGGGAAATTTGCCTTGCTATGATTGTAAATGGCTTTAACTATATTGGGTGCATTGACTTTAATTAATCAAAGACTGTGTGTTAGTAGGATCCGCTTTTGTAAGCGTGAGAGGGTTTTCCCCCAATGTATGTTCCTCCTGCTTGCTATAGTCCCGAGTAGTGCAAATTTTGTGGTTTGGATCAAAGCCATGGAAAAACCACAAAATGATTATGTAGAAATTTACTTCGTGATAATACCATGTTCTTCCCTTTATTTCTTATGTCTAAGCCTGACTATTGTTGCTTATGCAGACAGAATGGCTAGTATCAACATGCTCAGGGACTTCAGTCTGTAAAGAAATATTATATATCTGTATTGATTTCTATTTATATATCTCAAAACATACCAGTGAGGATTGAACATGCTTAGTGTCCACAGAACTCTAACATATGTAGCTGCAGAGAATGGAAGAGAGTGCCTTTCGCAGACAGTGAGGCAAAGCAACTCTGCATTGGTAACATTTTGATGCCAAACCCACTTGCAAAATGTATTTGTTTTCCCCTTTTAGTAAAAGTATGGTCAAGCATTAATATTTTATGCTTAGCATTCTTTGTAATTCAAAATTTTAGCAGCTGAGCTTTAATCAGTTCATCCTCACTGATACCTGGGTCATGTCTGGATTTAAACTGCACAGATGAACCGGTTTCTACAAATGCTTTGGCCCCTAGACCTGCTTAAGCACAACGTATCACTCTTTCCTATGGCAGAATGTCACTGGTGTGTCCTCCACAGGCTTGTGTCATCTTGAGAGTTTGGACAGATGCTGTCGACGGCATATCACTGCAATTCTGGGCATGGTTGCTGTTTTGTAGTATCTGGCAGGCCTATGACTGTTGTCCTAACGGAAATAAACGTATTTTCTCTTTATAACCTAGGGAGCAAATTCCCCTCAGCGATACCTACCTTTCTGGGTAACATTCAAGGTGAAGAATTACTGGGTAGTGAGTGTGATGGGGGAAGCCCTCCAGCTTCTCAGGAGAGCATAAAGGATGAGCCAAAAATGGGATTAAACGAGGACCAGGCGATGATGCAAGACTGCTACAGCAAAATCGTAGAGAAGTTGTCCACTGCGAATCCGACAATGGTATTGCAGGTATAATTGGATCTGCAATTCATTCTTATTTGTGCTTGCAATCAGAGGGTGCACGTTTAATTGCTTATGTGCTGTGACATTATGCAAGAGGGAATTCATGGAATTCATTACGCCTATTCTAGAACTTTCATTTTGGGCGTTTGAAATTGCTGCCATATAATTGAAATAAATGGCACAATTAGTTTTTGCTATTGTTACTCCAGGTACAAATGCTTGTAGCAGAATTGCGCAGAGTCACCGTTCTTTGGGATGAACTTTGGCTGGGAGTCCTTTTACAGCAGCACATGTATGTCCTTAGACGAATACAGCAGCTTGAAGATGAAGTAAAGAGAGTCCAGAACAACAACACTCTTCGCAAGTAAGCTTTTAATAGAAATGCATAGGCATTAAGTGCCGTCCAACAGAATTTTTTTCTTCTGAGAAATTGCATGTGTAGGTTTTGAAGGGGCCACGAAAGCAATCTAGTCCGAACCTCCCGATGCTGGAAATTGGCTGATGACCATCCAGTCTCTCTTTACAACAGAACTTCCGGCCCATGGGGCAGCCCAGTCTGGCTTGCTCCAACTCTTGGTGTTTCTCCAAGCATTAAGCTCCAAGCCCCACCCTTTGGAGGCAGCCTGTTGGAAGGCATTGCCACTGCTATCTCTGTGCTGAGGTTGGAGACAGCAGTGGCGATTTCCTTGCTGGCACGTGCCAACAGTAGAACTCCATGTTGTTAGTCTGATCTGTGGTTGGTGATAACACTGCAGAGGGTCACGTCTGTGTGATTGTCGCTACATCTCATCCCTGCTATCTCCAATATGGGGGTGGGGAGGGGGAGTAGCAGTAAGGATGAGAGGTAGTAGTTTTGGGGACTTGCCTCCACAGGGCAAAGAGCAGCCCTATGTCTCTTTGTGCAAGCAGGTGCCTGCCTAATGGTGTGATGTCAGGGCCAGAGCCAGTCATCCAATGTGACATGAGGGGCATATGGTATCATATGGCCTGAGGGGAAATGGGGCCCTCTATCCCAAAACAGTTCTTAACTCTGGTTAAAAACCTGTAAAATAGGAGAATCCACCACCTTCCGAGGTGCTGCTCTTTAATGGCAGATACTCCAGTGTTTTATCCTGAAAACAAGGATCTCTTTAAAAAAAATCCTGTAGTGCTAATTTGCCTCTACTTCAGCTACATACCAGTGGAATTTTCATAGAATTAAGGACCATATTTACCATTGGAAGAAAATGAGAATTGTACCTAGAGTGCCTTGGAGAATATAGTTTGGAAAGGAGGGAACAAATTGTGAATAATAGAAACTTAGGAATGATTTCCTTTCTCCTTTAGGCATCTACTTGGTGCTTAGGAACTAGCAAAATATGCTTGCATGAATTGTCATTTTGGGCTGCTCTTTAACAATTTTTAAAAACAGAAGCCCACACATAAATAGTAATTATATTTTACCCCATGCCCCTGTGAACACTTGTTGGCTTTGCATCTGATTGAGATGTTATATAATTTGTATCATGCTTCAAAAATAATAAGGTGGCTAACAAAATTAAAAAGGGGATTTTACAGTTGCAGAGCTGGCACACAAAAGGCCTTGTCCCTGATACCCCCCATCTGATATTGTGAACAGTGGGGCAGAGAGATTTTAAGTCGCTCTTAAAGCTGAATGCTTTCGCTCTGAAATGAGTTGACACGTGAATGGCAAGCCATGAGGCATCTTTTTTGCAAGATTATGCTGGAATCTTGTAAATTGTTTTAAATTGCTGTAAGCCATCCTGAGATATTTGTATGAAGGATGACATACAAAAGCTTTTAATCAATCAATCTTCATGTAGTGATTTATAGAAATATGAAGATACATTTAGTTCCGTCTTGCTAAAAGTTGCAGCACTAGTAATAACATACCAGTAATACTTCGCAAGACCAGTCATAACGTTGCGTCATGTGCAAATACTGGCGTCGATCGTGTCAGCACTTCTGATAGATTTCCCCCAACCCCTGTGTTTTTTTAGAGAGGAAAAAATAGCCATCATGCGTGAAAAGCACACCGCCCTCATGAAGCCCATTGTGTTTGCTCTGGAGCATGTGCGGAGCATCACAGCAGCTCCTGCTGAAACGCCGCATGAGAAGTGGTTTCAGGACAACTATGGTGATGCAATTGAAAACGCCCTGGAGAAACTGAAGAACCCATCGAATCCCGCAAAGCCTGGAAGTAGCTGGATTCCTTTTAAAGAGGTACGTGATTCCTAGTTTGCCAAGCATCTGTGAATTCGAAGTACTTTTGCCTGTACATATGAATCCCCCCGCCCCAGTGCTTCTGTTGTGGTTTCAAATATTGGAGAATTCATTGGAATGTGCAGCATTTTTGTGGTTGTAGAGAACTTAGGAAAAAATCCAAAAGGGGGGCTGGAAATACCTCTAGATTTTCCATTTCTCATTTTATATGCATGTACCGGATGCAGAGAAAGGGATTGGGCTGTATAGCTCAGGTGGCACTCAAGTAATGTCATAATTGCAGAACAATGTTATAAACTAATAATTTCAGGGTTAATTTGATGTGTTCTGCATTAGAGGCTAACAGTGTTCTTATGGGTGATCGGAAATGTGCTACCTGTAATTTTCAGATCCACAAATACAACCTTCCGTGTTTCTAATATATTCCTGCCACCTTCACTGTTAGTGCTACAGTTGTATCTATTATGTAACATGTTTCCCATAAAAATGGGGAAACCCCCACAAGATGCTCAAGATAGTCTTCTGATGAAAGTGTTTGAAAAATAGATGCTTATTAAGAGGTTTGATTGCCCGTGCTAGGATCTCTGAGCATCAAGTGAAGAAATAAGAAAAGGAAATCTCTCTAGTGTGAAAGAAAGAGAAAAACAGCTGGTTCGGATTAGAAATGTGAGTGGGCACTCTTCATTGAAAACCCTGCCATTTCTTGATCCTCCCTGGACTGTAAAATGAGGCAGTCAACTTCTGTATTGACAGACTGGAACTGGACAAGGCTTTGGACCTCACTGAAAGCCATTTTCCCATCTTTTCCTCTTTTTAAAATAGGTAATGCTCAATCTACAGCAGAGAGCCCAGAAGCGTGCCAGTTACATTCTGCGTCTAGAGGAAATAAGCCCTTGGCTTGCTGCCATGACCAACACTGAAATAGCTCTGCCTGGAGAGGTGTCTGCCAGGGACACTGTCACGATTCATAGTGTGGGGAGCACCATAACCATTCTTCCTACAAAAACTAAACCCAAAAAGCTCCTTTTTCTGGGCTCAGATGGAAAAAACTACCCATATCTTTTCAAAGGTAAGAACTTGATGATTTCTCATGGAGAAATTGAATTGAATATTTTTATTGGAGTATGATCATTGGTTACCAAGGGCTTCTTTCTAATTCTTACAATATCCCCTATGTGGATAGTGACAGGGGATTACAAAGCACTGCTTTCCCAAGGATCGGAGCCCTTACTAGTTTATTTTCGTGTTGAGCAAGAGGCCTTGCTTGATTTGTGCATTGGAGCTGCCCAGATTTGGAGACTTGTCTTATGAGTGCTCCTCTCTTTCCCCTTCTTAGTTCAGTTTGGTTTGGAGAAGGACTCCAGCATTTTCAATAAGCCAACAGGGGCTTTTAGAGGATAGTGTGGGGAAATCCATCCAGGTCTACAATTCCCAGTTAAGGGCGGGTGGCAGCTGTTCTCTGGCAAGGCCAGTACTTAAGAACCTAACAGGTCTGGTGGTGAGAGAGTTGGACTTGGGGTCAAGGAGATCTGGGTTCTAGTCCACCCTCGGCCATGAACTTCACAGGGTGACTTTGGGTCAGTTACTTGCTCTCAGCCTGACCTTTCTCCAAATTGGGAGCTTTTGTTTTCCTTGTGAACAATCGCCTGGTTTCCATCTTGCTGCTTCCATACGGCCCTAGTTTAGTCTGAAAGAAGGTTCTATTATGTCCTACCTCTCTGTGCCTACATTTCCATGTAGGACTGGAAGACCTCCATCTTGATGAACGAATCATGCAGTTCTTATCCATTGTTAACACAATGTTTGCCACAATAAATCGTCAAGAGACGCCCCGTTTCCATGCCAGGCATTACTCTGTTACACCACTGGGAACAAGGTCAGGCCTGATTCAGTGGGTGGATGGAGCCACTCCTTTATTTGGACTTTACAAAAGGTGGCAGCAGCGAGAAGCGGCTTTGCAAGCACAAAAGGTAAAGATGTTATTCTACATTAAGTGGATAGAATACTTTTTAACATTGCAGCTCATATCTGAGGGAAGTGGTCTTTGCTGTATGTTTTGAAGTGCTGGGCTTGCTCCTTGAGGAAGGCTGCAACGGTGAGAAGTAAAAATAGAGGAGGTAGAAATAGAAGTTGTGAGTTAGAGGGAGGAAATGCTTATAGCCATAGAGCCAATGTGATAAAAGTAAAGCTACAACCCTACGCATGTTTCAACAGAAAAAAAGGTCTACAACTTCCAGCGTGATAGAAGTTCTAGGGTGTTTCCCCCTGTCTAAATATACATAAATAATTGTGTATATACACCCTAAGTTTCTATAGGGTTTGGTTAGAAATCTTGAGTTTTCTAAATGTGTTCCATTTTAGGCTATTTCTGCTCATCTTGATTGGACTTGGAATAGAAATGGTAAATGGGGAGATAATGATTGCTTATTACTTGCATACTTAAAGCAAGTACAACAGAAGGCTTTTTGTCATCCTGCAGCCATAATTTAAATATTTGGAAAATAAATCTGATAATCCAGTGCCTCAGATTTAGTTGAGCAGTGCCTGCTAACACCTAATGGATTGTATTTTAGGCTCAAGATTCCTACCAGACTCCTCAAAATCCTGGAATAGTACCTCGACCTAGTGAAC
Source organism: Varanus komodoensis (assembly GCF_004798865.1). Taxonomy (NCBI): domain Eukaryota; kingdom Metazoa; phylum Chordata; class Lepidosauria; order Squamata; family Varanidae; genus Varanus; species Varanus komodoensis. The sequence goes on from NW_025335684.1 coordinate 9,497,114, forward strand.
TGTATTACAGCAAAATTGGACCAGCTTTGAAGGCTGTTGGCCTTAGCTTGGATGTATCCCGTCGAGACTGGCCTCTAAATGTAATGAAGTCTGTTTTGGAAGAATTAATGGAAGCAACACCCCCTAATCTTCTTGCTAAAGAACTGTGGTCATCATGTACTACGCCTGATGAGTGGTGGAGAGTTACGCAGGTTGGTGGACACTGCTCATAAGCTACCCAGCAGATCTTTTGCTTGAGACTAATCTAGTGCAGATAAGGATGCAGCCCAGTGCATGCGCACCCTCATTTGTTTTCCATCTTGGTTTTCTAGATCTTTAAAAAAAAATCTCCAAAGTGATGATTGTAAAGAGTTCTCCCTCTTTTTATGAAGTGCAGCCACAAATAATACACTTGCAGCTCTGAATGACATTTAATTTCAGTATTAGGATTGGTAGTCATAGTAAATGGCAGCCTAGTTTGGGAACCTTGGAGGAGGGTCACATGTATAGTTATGCAGGTCTCGTACTCCCCACCCCCACCCCTGTATTAGTCAAATATTGGTAGCAGCAAGGGAGGGTGCCTGCTCCATTTTTCTCTCCAGCTGCTGTCCCCCTCTGTATACTTAACTGGTATTCCTGTATGTATAGAAACATGTGGATCATAGGAAGTTGGTGCATCATTACTTTTCAAGTAGTTTTATATTTAGAATTTGCTTATTTTAAGAGGATAGAAAGCAAATTTGTAACAAATAATCCCCTTTTTTCCCCTCTTCAAGTCTTATGCAAGATCCACTGCAGTTATGTCAATGGTTGGCTACATAATCGGTCTCGGAGACAGACATCTTGATAATGTGCTCATAGATATGACTACTGGAGAAGTTGTTCACATAGATTATAATGTGTGCTTTGAAAAGGGGAAAAGTCTTCGCGTGCCAGAGAAAGTTCCATTCCGGATGACACAAAATATTGAAACAGCGTTTGGAGTGACAGGAGTAGAAGGGGTTTTCAGGCTTTCTTGCGAACAGGTAGGCCATGGGTTTTGGTGGTTAAAGAGGACTTGAGTACCTGTGAGTCTTGGTTTTTGCTTTTCACTACTGGTGTTATCTTTGTGTGATGCCCTGTCTGGAAAGACCTGGCTCTTGTACCGTACACCTTTTAGATTTGGGCAGCATTTTTAGCTACCGTAACTATGGATGTGTGTCTGTTAAGGCATTGTGTGTAATTACTGTTAATATGGTTGCCCACAATATAGTTCATATGTTTTAAAAACAGGTTCTGCACATTATGCGACGAGGAAGAGAAACCCTGCTAACATTACTTGAAGCTTTTGTTTATGACCCGCTTGTGGACTGGACTGCAGGGGGGGAAGCGGGATTTGCTGGGGCAGTGTATGGCGGAGGCGGGCAGCAAGCTGAAAACAAGCAAAGTAAGAGGGAGATGGAAAGAGACATCACACGTAGCCTCTTCTCTTCTCGTGTAGCTGAAATAAAGGTACGCTCCATCATTTCAAAATATTTTAAATAATGTTCAATTTAAGGTAATGTGTAAATGGTGTGGCCAACAGTCATTATAAATAGTTTCAGATTAGAGTATTTCCTTTCCACCGAGACAATCTATACTCTGATATCTCTAACTTGTTCTGCAGTTAGAGGGAAGGAAACAAGGGTATTTCAGTTTGTTGTTTGACCAAAAGGCATTATAAAGATTACTTTATCCTGCAGTCTTGGAAAACATAGACCAGAGATCCTTGTTATTTTCAGTGCTTAATCTACTTTACTAATATGATATTTATTTTACAGGTCAACTGGTTTAAGAATAGAGATGAAATGCTGGCTGTACTTCCTAAACTGGATTGCAGTTTGGGGGAGTATTTAAATTTGCAAGAACAGTTGACAGATGTTGAAAAATTGCAAGCCAAATTACTAGAAGAGAGTGAATATTTGGAAGGAGCAGAAGGGGTGGAACACCCATCTCACACACTGCAGCACCGGTATGGCATCTTGCTTTTTATTGCTTTATTTTAATGATTTATCAAAATACTCTATTGTCTCACATATATGCATTTGCCAGGCCTGGATTTGGGTCTTAAAATGTTAAAAATAATAAAAGAGTGTTCAAGTCTTCTCTGACACATTCATCATCATCAAGAAGTATTTGAAACTCCTCTTTGCAGTCTGTACCAATGAACCACGCCAAGATTTTAGAAGAGCAAAGGTCATGTTTTATGTTGTAGAAGCTATGGAAATTGGAAGTTGGATACTGTAAGTTGGGCTGGTTGCTTTAGATTAATCTGACATAAATATTAGTACTCTTACATCCTAATTTAGGACCTTATGGCTTTTCAGACTTATCTAGATATTAACAAACTAATTTTAGACTTGCTAGTGGAATTAAATATCTTGTTTCTGAACTATAATCCTGGAAATTTGTTTCCATATTTTAAAAACTCTCCATTCAACACTATTGAGTTTAGCTGAGCTCAAAGTTAAGTCTGCTGATGAACTGGTGATTTAATGCTTCACATCATATTCAAGCAATCAAGTAATATCCACTGTTTTAAGGGAGGAGGAGGAGGAGGAGGAGGAGAAATGTCACTATGTGCAATAAAAAATAAGAATCTTCTCTTCTGGAAATGTATCAATTATTGAGCAGTGACGTTAGGCTAACTTGAGACAAATTGCACAGAAAACTAGCATCTCTTCAGGCCTCTAAGCAAAAAAGATTAATTGCTTGGAATTTTTCAGTTCAGGCTGAGTTCTCATTAGCATTGCCTTTAGAACTTCCTAATACAGTGATTTTTAGCCTTTTGCTACACCTAGGCTATGATCTGTAGGATTTGTTTTGTAGGATGAGAAAAATAAGGCAGCAGCCTCTTGAGGAGGGACCCTGAACTGTAGTATGTGGGGCAGATAGTTTGCACACAGAAGGTCTCAGTGCAATCCCAAGCCTTTCCCATTAGAAAGGTCAAGTGACCTGTGGCTAGTAAGACATGATGGGCCTGAGACCCCAGAGAGCTGCCAGTAGTTGGAGACAGTACTGTGTTAGATGGACAAGTAGTCTTTGTTGCTGTATGCAGTCAAGTTGTCTCTAAATGTTCTGTCCTTCACAGCCTTGCTCAGCTCTTGTAAACTCTAGGCGGTGGCTTCCTGTTCTCCAGTGAGTCTTGCCTTCTCATGATGGGTGCATAGAACAGTGGTTTTCCTCCACTAGCCTAAGCTCTCCGGGCAGTTAACAACAGTTAAAATTGAAAGTTAAACACATACAAATTATTTTTTTAAAAACAAATCATAATAGGTATTGCGGTTGCTATAGTTCAGAATCGCAGTGGAATAGAACAAAATGGAATATATAAAAACAAAGTTGAAATGGTAAACTTAAAATACTAGGAAAATAAAAAGGTTTTTACTTGGTACTAAGAAGAATACCAAGTAAGCGCCAGGTGCGCCTCTTTGGGGAGCTCATTCCAAAACGAAGCGTTTTAATTGTCTCTTTTGCTTCCAGGGGAAGCTCTGGCTTGCTTTGATCTAGCACCCATGAGCTTGTCTTTGTTAGTCCAGGATATTCACAGAGCTCTCCCCCAGCACCATGCCGTGAATGCATCCATTTTCTTCTTGTCCGCTTTTACCACGGTCCAGCTTTCACACCTATACATAGTGATTGGGAATACAGTAATGTGGATGGTCTTGGCCTTGGTCTCCAGTGAAATGGCCTTATGCTTGAACCAATAGTGTTAACTAGTCTAAAGCAACTTCCTGTGTTGCTTGCACTGGGCGCATTTGCTTACCAGGACAGCTTGATCAGGGTGATGGCATCATAGTGTAGTAATCTGAGCCAATTAGTAATCCTTTCTGGTCATGGTAGTAAGATAATTTGCAATGGAATCCTGTGCGTGTTTAGAAAGGGCCCCGTCCCCCATTGCAACTCACAGCATTCCCCAGCCAGCCAGTTGTTGGGGGAGGTTGTCTAAACAGCTATAGGATTTCACTCTTAAATGTTTTAAACAGACATGTAGCACCTTATAACAGATTAAATAGTTCTTTAATTAAGACTAGCAAAAGGTATGTATGTGATAACAAGAACAGATAACAGTGCATTTCAAATTCAAGGGTATAAACTATTTAAGCTAGCAAAACTTGTTAAGAATCCTGGCTGCTTGGCTCACAGTGCATTTCTGCAGCTCTGGATGCATTCATATATGAAGAACATTGTATGTTAACTTATGTTCTGAACTTCCAAATTAATGATCCTCTAGAAATCCAAGTTGAATAGCATATCCTTAAAAGCTCAAAACTCTTTTCAATGCAGGTATTCTGAACACACTCAGCTGCAGTCTCAGCAAAGAGCTGTGCAGGAAGCCATCCAGGTGAAACTGAATGAATTTGAGCAGTGGATATCTCATTATCAAGCTGCTTTCAATAATTTGGAAGCCACTCAACTTGCAAGTCTCCTCCAGGAAATTAGTACTCAAATGGATCTTGGTACGAAACAAATCAGCATGTGTCCCCCCGTTCCCCCCCCCCCCACCCCCCAACCCTGTGTCGGCTTTGCTTTAAGGCAGAGCAGTGTGGCCAGTACCAAACCACTTCCAATGGGCACCATACCCTGTGGAGCTTGGGCTTTAATGCCAAAACATATTGGGATGGATTGTTCTGTTGTAGGCAGCTGCTTGTAGGCCCACCTCAGTGATTCTGGTGCTTTGCCAGTGATTGTGGGATGCATTCGATGCTGCTTTATAGGAAGCAGGCAGTGACTGTACTGCGTGCACGGTTCTTGGTAGCTCCAGGAAAAGCTTCTGGAAGTTTCTTTAGCAAAGTATGCAGCTCTGAACACGGTCTGTCCCTCTTGATGCTCCCTTAAAGGTCCTCCAAGCTACGTACCTGCAACTGCCTTCCTTCAGAACGCTGGCCAGGCTCATTTGATCAGTCAGTGTGAGCAGCTCGAAGGAGAAGTCAGCGCTTTCCTGCAGCAGAGGCGATCCGTCTTGCGTGGCTGTCTCGAGCAGCTGCACAACTACGCCACTGTAGCCCTTCAGTACCCCAAAACAGTGTTTCAGAAGCATCGTGTTGAGCAGTGGAAGACCTGGATGGACGAACTCATTGTTAACATGACCATAGACCGTTGTCAGGATCTTTACCGGAAGTAAGTTTTCCACCGAACCTACAGAGGGAGACTGTGTCAGCATGGCATACAAGTAACTTACGTGCCCCTGTGCCTTCATTCCAGTAGCAATAGCACTATTTACGGCTTCATTATATTTCGTTTCTGCTGTATCCTTGATACTATAGTAGGGCTGGGTAATGTCCAGGAATGGACCACTTGGCCCCCAGTTGGGACCCTCCCAGTCCGACGTCCCAAAATTCAGGAGGGCCCAAAACAGTTTTAAAACTTACAAAGAAAATTGTGTCTGAAGCTGCTACGGAATGCTCAAAAGGTTAAAATTACTATGTCTGCAAGCTAATTTGGACCCTTTTGATACTCTGTTGCAGTTTGGGACCCCATTTTCAAATCATCATCAACATCATCCGCCCTGTCTTGGGCACCTGAAGGAGAGGGTGTGGGTGTGCATGTGTGTGTGTGTTGGGGTTGAAGTTGCCCACCCCAATTGGCCCTGACCTTAGGTTATAGAAAAAATGTGGCAGGGTATGCATGCGATGGTCATAATCCTATTGTTTCTCAGGTATGAACATCAGTACGCTCCTCAGCCCCCTCCAGCTGTGTGCCAGTTCATAACAACTACAGAAATGACTTTGCAACGATACGCAGCAGATATAAACAGCAGGCTTATCCGACAAGTGGAACGATTGAAGCAAGAAGCTGTCACTGTTCCGGTGTGTGAAGAACAGTTAAAAGAAATTGAACGTTGCATCAAGGTCTTTCTCCATGAAAATGGAGAAGAGGGTTCACTGAGCCTAGCCAGCGTTATCATCTCTGCTCTGTGCACTCTTACCAGGTAAGACCTTTGTGAAATTTGGCACTGATGGTGGCTTATTTTTATTTTTCCATTCCTTCAGCAAAGCAATTTCCAAAGGATTTCTTAAGTATCATTTTTGCTTATTACCATAGTTCATAAAAATGTTGAATCGAGAAATTTAGCATACTATTTTAATTGTCTTAATGAGTTTTAAAAGGTAAACTTTTGAACACATTTCCTCTTTTGATTGACAAACTAACTTCTTCATTTAGGCGTAACCTTATGATGGAAGGTGCTGCATCTAGTGCTGGAGAACAGCTGGTAGACCTCACCTCAAGAGATGGAGCTTGGTTTTTGGAAGAGCTGTGTAGCATGAGTGGGAATGTTACATGTCTTGTGCAGTTACTGAAACAGTGTCATCTGGTCCCGCAGGATTTAGATACTCCTAACCCAGCTGAAGCCTCAGAAGCTATTCACCTAGCTAATGGAGTTTACATCTCACTTCAGGTGAAATGCTTACACTACCTGTTTAACAGTGCATGTTAATGAACAACCCCCTTGTGAGTGGGAGCTGATAAATTGCCTGAAATCACTAAGTTTTTCCTGTTCCTGCACTTACCTGGGAGTAAGAACCATTCAAATCACAGGACTGACTTCTGAGTAAACACTCTCAGGATTGCACTCCTAGGGCTCAACACTTCATTAAGGCAGAGTGTTCAGTGGAAAAGCCTTCTTCTGGTTTACTAAACTTTATTCCAGAGTCAGAACTAGTGAAATAATTGTTCGTGGAACAGAATTCATTCCCTTGCAATTTAAAAGGCATGGCGGATGTAGTCTTCCTCTTCGTGCAATGGGTGGCCTTGGCGATGTAGGTGTATTGTAACATACCACATATACGTATATGGCATATAAGATGACCCTTGAAACCATAAATAGCGAGACAAAAATTGGGGGGTTGTCCTATACATCCTTATATCATATTCATCGTTTTTAGAAAGAGACAATTGTATTTACAACCTTGTTTTTATTAATAATAATTTTTAAAAAACCTTCTTACTGGTACTGGAGGAGCTCATCCTGTGTTGCCTTGCTGTCCGTGCAGGACTCCTCCCTTTCGCCTGGCCCTCTGCCGCCGACCGTCCTCCCTGACCAACCCCAGCCAGCCCCCTTGCGGGCTGCAGGCAGCCTCCAAATCAGAGAAAGAATGTGAATATAAGCTAGAATAGGATAACGTGATGTCACAGAAGTCTAGAAGCTTCTGGCTAACAAATATCCATACATACCAGCATATAAGAGTCCCTTCAAACTAAGGGTTGCTATTGAAACAATAGCAAAGCAAAAATTGAGGGTTGTCTTACACACTCAACATATGACAAAGACCAGAAAAAACAGCCCAAAATATTGACCTTGTCATATACGCTGAGAGCCAGTGTGGTGTAGCGGTTAAGGGCATGGGACTGGGACTCAGACGATCTGGGTTCTAGTCCCCGCTCAGCCATGGAACCAACTGGGTGACTTTGGGCCAGTCACAGACTCTCAACTCAACCTACCTCACAGGGTTGTTGTTGTGGGGATAAGGTGGAGGAGGAGAATGATGTAAGCTGCCTTGAGCCCTTTGTAGGAAAAAGGCAGGATATAAATCAAATAAATGAACGAATAAATAAATAAATATACATGAGTCACTTTATGTGCTGGTATATATAGTGCATATGTTTGTTTCCTGAGTTCTTGAGTTACTGTACAAATATAGTTGGCATATTAACTTTGCTGTGACATTTGGACAGCCCGCTATGGCATTTACCATTTTAGAGCACATTTTCAGACCCTTCTGTGTTTGTAGCCAGAAGCAGATTGAGCTGTTGAAATATCTGCTAAGGAAGCAAACACTTAAAGCCCTCCTCTTAGTTTCAAAAGCCCAAGCAAGTTTTTACAAGGGTGAGGTTAACATATCCCAGCACTTGGGCATGCCTCCTTGTTTTTAGTAAGTTACGGTTTAATGGTATTGTATGTTGAAGGGTTTTTTGTATATAGACATTCTACAAAAGTTAAAATGAAAATATTTACATAGGAGGTCCACATCTGAAGCATGTTTCTCTTCAGCCAGTAAGCTCTACCATAAAAATATGTTGAGCTATTTTTCACATCTCAAAATAATTTCTCTGTCTTGTACCATATGATAGAATAACCTTTTATCTCCATACTAACTTTATTTTGAATAAGTCACTATTCATTTTATGGGTTGGGTGGCATTGTTGTTTTCTCACATCAATTTCATTAGCAATGAATGAGTGTATGTTTGGGTATGTACCTTGGGGCAAGTCCTATATAATAGCAAACAATGCTTGTTTTGAGCAATTCTTTCTAAAATGAAGCAGCATTCATTATGTTGCTTAGTTTTCTTTTTACTAAATAGCAGCATTCTAGTCTTTGAAGAACAGTGGCACAGTTACCAGTTGGCTACTTGCTGTTTTCTGTTTTGATGCTTACGTACATTTGTTCTTCTAACAGGAACTCAACTCAAATTTCCGCCAGATTATTTTTCCAGAAGCGCTTAGGTGCTTAATGAAAGGAGAATACACCTTGGAAAGTATGCTTAATGAACTGGATAACCTCATTGAACAAATTACTGATGTTCCTTTACAAACTCTGGTTGAGTCTCTTCAAGCTTACTTAAGAAATGCAGCCATGGGGCTTGAAGAAGAAACACATGCTCACTACATTGATGTTGCAAGGTAAATATCCAGTTCTTGCTTTCACTTTACATTGAGTTGGCTGCAACAAGATGAAGCATTTTTTTACTGATGGGAGAGCAGTTTTATGTAAATGCGAAAGATGTGGACAAGTTGAAACTGGGTGGGACTTCATATAGATCAAATTCCAAGGGCTTAAATAGTCTAGCACAACCTTCGGAAACCTGCCGTACAGGTAGGACAAGAACCACAGAACAGTAGACCCAGGTGGCTGTCAAAGTCAGTGGTATTAGAAAAAGGGGGAAGGTCTAGCAGCAAAAACAGGAGTGTGCTGGTCCGGTTCCTGGTGCAGCCTTTCCAAGTTCCAAAAAATACTTTGGAAGTTAGACTGAAAAGGATCCACATTATAAATCTTCACTAAAATGCCATTAAAATGATAAATACTATCAGTTGGATTCAGTGTGTGGTGTGAAATAAGAATTCAGAGGAGCAAATAAGATGGCGTTTGAAGACAGTGGTTGTAGCATCTAAAAAGGGGATGAGAATGGATGCTCCTTTGAGTGAAAGAACTTTCTTTTGCAGTTCCATTTTTGGTCATTTGAAGCTGCTACCTTGTGTAGATTTCATCATCCTAGATCTCTCTCTAGCTGGCAATTCTCTTCCCCGCATATGAGCTTTGAACTTATTCATGTACAAATGTATGCAAGGTTAATCAGGGATGCCTGTAACTGTTTGGTAGATTGCAGGCATTCTGTCCAGAGCCCAAGAAATGCAGAGTTAAAGGTTTGCTCTGCACTCTTCTCACTCTGCAAAGTATCTAAATGTGGTGCTGCGGAATGAGAGGGAAAGAGGCAATGGTGCCACCAGGATAAGTCATAACATGGTGCCAGTCCGCTCTCCCTCTTCCTAAATACTCCCAGAAGTCCTGCTCTGAGTTTGCTCTTATTACCATGGTTAGATGCCAGCTGCATCCCGTAGCACCCAAGCTGCAGCGGGTGGAGAATCTGAGCACAGATCTCCAGCTATAAGGGTGAGTGATTTTCTGACCTCATAGCTTGGAATCCAAAATACCCTCTGATTGTCTCGGCACGACCTAGCAGCCATAGGATTGCTCTGTAAATAATAGTGAACTCAGATTTCATGAATCCAGTGGTAGCCCCTACTTCTTCGTCTGTCTTTAGGTTTTGGAAAAGCTTAAACAGTTTCAACTAAATTTTTGCTTTTTATCTTTAGGATGCTTCATGCCCAGTACGGTGAGCTGATTCAGCCAAGAAATGGCTCAGTTGATGAAACACCTAAAATGTCAGCAGGCCAGATGCTGTTGGTTGCATTTGATGGAATGTTTGCACAGGTGGAAACAGCATTTGGCTTATTAGTTGAAAAGGTATGGGCTTACTGCTAGAGCTAATTCTTTAAATGAAACAAGCAGAAGGAAAGCCACCTAATCTTTTGCTTAATTTTCCTTCAGCTAAATAAGATGGAGATCCCTGTTGCATGGCGCAAGATTGACATAATCAGGGAAGCCCGTAGCACCCAAGCTAACTTTTTTGATGATGATAACAACCGGCAAGTTTTAGAAGAGATTTTCTTTTTGAAAAGGCTGCAGACAATAAAGGAATTTTTCAGACTCTGTGGTACTTTTTCTAAAACCCTTTCAGGTAAATATTTAAATCCCTTAAATATTATTTCTCATCCAGTGGGAATAAATTACAATAAAGCTTAGGTTGAGAAGAATTTTGATTTTCAGACTCTACCTTATGACCTGCCATGTTGACAAGGTTTAAAACTGTGATGCATTGACTTCTAATAGCGGGATTGCCGTCCCTTATTGGGGTGCATGGATGCTACTGCTCTGCTCGGAATGACCACAGTTAATATCTGTGTTTTGCTGTTATGAAAACTGTCAGCTAAAAATGTAGAAGACCAAAACAGCAAGTGGAGTGAATTTGTTCTTGTGACGGCACATACCACTTCCTTTGTAAACAGCAAATGATTTATTTTATTTATACCCCACCTTTTACCAAAAAAGAAAAAAGAAAAAAAGCCCCCATGGCAACCTCAACAGAGTCATCTTCAGATAGACCCTGTACTTCTATACCTTCTCTGTTCTATATATCCTGAGTGTACTGATTATTTCATCACTTTGGTGTAGCCTGGAAGAGAACAAAACCAACTAGTTGTCTGTTTCCAAATTGAATTTCTCCTCAGGAAAGAACCTGTCACGCTAGGAGTGCATTTCAGATGTTCTTGAACATAAATGATTTACTCATTGCTTTCCATATGTGGCGCCATTTTGCTCTGTGGTATAGTTGTGCCTCCCTGAAGTAAAGGAACAGAATGAAGGGATGTACCAATCATCCCAGTGACATGTTGCCCATTTTGTGAAGCTGGCTACACCTGCGGATGCACACGTGGACGTGTTTGCATGTACTAAGCTGTGAAATGGGGTTCATCACGATGCCATAGTGGCATGGGCCTGACCCATTTCCCTCTCAGAAAGTGTGCTTGGAATGATGTCAGATCTGCAGAGTCTAAGATTTCAGAGTGGCAACTCGCATCAGGAATTTCCCCCGCCCCGCCCCACCCCACCCCACCCCACCACCCAAGTATACTTGTTCTAAGTCTGTGTAATCTCTCTTTTCTCTTAAAGGTGCAAGTTCAGTTGAAGATCAAAATACTGTGAATGGACCAGTGCCAATAGTCAATATGAAAACCCTGTATAGGAACTCTTGCTTTAGTGAAGACCAAATGGCCAAACCTATAAAAGCTTTCACTGCTGATTTTGTCCGTCAGCTTTTGATTGGCCTTCCAAATCAAGCTCTGGGACTTACACTGTGCAGTTTTATTAGTGCTCTGGGTGTGGATATAATTGCACAAGTAGAGGCGAAAGATTTTGGGGCTGAAAGCAAAGTTTCAGTGGATGACTTGTGTAAGAAAGCAGTAGAACACAATATCCAAATTGGCAAATATTCACAGCTGATTATGAACAGAGCGACAGTGTTGGCCAGTTCCTATGATACTGCGTGGAAGAAGCATGACCTGGTGCGGAGACTTGAGACCAGCATCTCTTCCTGCAAGACAAGCCTTCAGAGAGTGCAGCTACACATTGCTATGTTCCAGGTATGTTAGCTGCACAATAAATTAATTGTCCATGAGGCACACCTGAGTTATGAGATGAAATTGCTTCTTGAAATTTTAATTGACAGTATTTTTATTGAGAAATAATTTTATTTTATACCTTAGGTTCTCAAACTGTGGAGCAGAAAAGAGGGCTGTCTTTTCACATTACAAAATAAGAGACAGGCTTAAGCTAACCGTCAGTACCTGGCTCCCTTATATTAGAATATTCAGTGTCTTTTATGTTAGCTATTTATTCTTCTGCAATTGTTAGCAGTCATTGGTAGAATTGTTGTATGAAAACCTGTTTATCTTGAAGCTTGTGGCTATTATTCATGGAACCTCTCAGTCTGTTCATTCTTTCTGTATTACTAACCCTGAACTAACTTTTTCAAAAGTGGCAGCATGAAGATCTTCTCATCAGCCGCCCCCAAGCCATGACAGTTACTCCTCCACCTCGCTCTGCAATTTTAGCCAGTATGAAAAAGAAGCTTCATACTCTTGGCCAGATCGAAGCTTCTATTGCAGCAGTTCAGGTAATTTTCTTCAATCGCGATAGAAATCCTCGAGTGCTAAAGCACGCCTAAGCTACGTAGCTAGTCCATCAGTGGAGGAGCACTGATCCTCAGCCTCCCACCATATATTGAAATTGCAGTGATAACAGCTTTTGTAAGTCTTACTTTTGACAACTCGCAACATTTTCCCACTTTTAACAACTGAATTTAAACCTGCGCAGCTGTCCATGTTCAGTCACCAAGCTGCTGCTGGTCATCATGCTGAAAACTACTCCCTGTCTTGTGGTGTTGCTGGTTGCTTTTGAATTTTTGCAGTGGGAGTGTAGTGGAGGTTTTCCCAGCTTGTTGCTTCTTCAGCATAATGAAAAGATCACTGTGTCCAAGGCCCCAGGTATAAACAAAAAAGCAAGATTTAATTCCTTTGCTTTTCATTTTGCTTACTTAGGAGAAGCTGGCAGCACTTGAAGCGAGTATTGAGCAGCGTTTGAAATGGGCTGGAGGTGCTAATCCAGCATTAGCACCAGTTCTTCAAGATTTCGATGCCACAATTGCTGAAAGAAGAAATCTGGTCCTTAAAGAAAGTCAAAGAGCCAACCAGGTACTAAAGACAATCAGATGTGATGAGCTTCTGCTGATGTCCAATAACACATTTAGGCAATCCAGTATCTAGCAAGAAGTTATATACAGTCAATTCAGTGAATGTATTGCAGTGATAAAAGCAGCACATAAGAAATTTTATTAGGTATATTGGACTTAAAATGATATTTGCCATATCTGAGGAGCTGCAGGTTCTTTTTGAGAGAATACTTAAAAGCTACCCGAATATATGGGGCTGCTTTAGTATTTGCATGGTGCCACTGGCATATGGTCAAACTCCATGTAGGAGTTGTGTCCAGATCCAGTTCTTTTGCTTGTGTAGTTTCAAATGGAATTATAAATGTATTTATAGTTTATTATAGGTATACAGACAAAACATCACAAATTGCATAACGTCTTTCAAATGGAATTATAAATGTATTTATAGTTTATTATAGGTATACAGACAAAACATCACAAATTGCATAACGTCATGGTCACAGATGAAACCAATACACAACGAACGATCACCCAACTCATTGCTTCTGATTTTCCCAGTACTCAGTATCAATGTGATGCAGCTTGGAGTTATAGTTTAACCATATCTTTTTAATAACATTAGCACAGTGATGTGTCTCTGATTTTATTTTGTGGTCTAGTTTCACCTTTTGAGTAATAGATATATCATGTTCATAGAAGATTCTAGATCAGTTCAGTCAGTTTAGTTACAGCCAGATAAATGGACCTGGGGTAGCGGGGAGTGCGGAAGACCCTTACAGAATAGCTACTGATGGTCAGAGTAGGAGGACAAATCGTCGCATGTGGTATCAGGCAGCCTCTTAGTAATGTTGTGATTGTTACCTAAAGCATACTCATCCAGAGAGGTGGGTTGCCTCTTAGATAGCAACATTAGCACTGTAGTTGTCCCAGTTTTGCATCGTTTTTGCTTTTTTTTTAAGTTATTTGAATCTTACAAATTCAAATCAGGCCCTAATAATAGAAATCAAGTTGGATATTGCTATTCCCATCTGCAGAGGTAGATTTAGATTTGTACATATCATAATGCCTTTCGAGTACATAGCCAACAGCCTTGGACTACAGGAGACTAATCAACCATTCTGGAAGTGTAATTCAGAAATAGCTCAGGCTTTGCTACTGGAGGGAGGTGGGGGATGCCCTGTCATAACACCTTGAAAATCCCTGGAATATACACCCACTAATTCTTGCCTCTGGCTTGTATTTTGATATACTTTGAATGTTAATCTCATGCCATTTAGCAGATTATGCAGAAAGGACTGGAGTGGGTTGTGAATGAATGGAGAATGGGTTCAAATTCTGTTACATCTGACTGGGGAAGATGGTAAAACTTAATCTTTTCAAACAAATACTGATTAAAATGTACTTGGCACTTCTGAAGCTCCAAAGATTATAGTAGTTCTTATAATTTCTCTCAACCTATTATTGTAATATGCAAATTACAGAGGTTAGCTTAAAACCTAAATTTAAATTGTGTAAGGCAAAAACGGAGTCAGGATTCCGGCCAAACTTTTACCAGCTGCAATGTGCTGCAACTCTCAGAAACATTACTTTGGTCATCATGGAGCAAAAATTTGGCAAAACACCTTGCTGAGTACATGCTCCAGATAACCGTGATGTGATGTGTTAGAACTAGATTTTAATAGGCAGCGTTCAGCGCATAAACCAAGTTTGGTGTGATTATCTGAACCTTTTCACTCATTCTCTTGTCTGGCAGGTTACTTTCCTCTGTAGCAACATCATTCATTTTGAAAGTTTACGTACCAGAACAGCAGAAGCCTTAAACCTGGATGCTGCCTTGTTTGAACTTGTCAAACGCTGCCAACAAATGTGTTCATTTGCATCACAGTTTAACAGCTCAGTTTCTGAGTTAGAGCTTCGTTTACTTCACAGGGTGGTAAGTGTAAAAACAAAAAATGGAAGTGGGAGGAGGAAAAAGAGAGTTCATTTTACATATAACAATCAAGACATAGTAGGCTTATTTCAGATTTCAACTAGGTTTGGAATTGTTTGTGAGATGCATTTGAGTGTACTTCGTTTTTGTTTGCAATGTTCTTCCCAGAAGTTCGGGTGTCTTTGGGGGCGAGGGGGGGGTCTTTCTTACATTCAGAAAAACTCTTGAGAGGGGTTATGCGGACAGATGATAACTAAAGCTACTTGATTTGTGGATGAGTGGGATAACTAAATAGGTCTGACTTACAGATGAGTTTACATAGTTTGACTGCTGCTTGAAAACTTCCTTCGCTTTAGGGCACCAATCTTGATCATCCCATTGGTACATCAGAATGGCTCATCATAGCTCACAAGCAACTGACACAGGACACGGCCACCCAGAGAACCATACAAACAGAGAAAGAGCAGCAAATAGAAACTGTGTGTGAAACTATTCAGAATCTGGTTGATAGCATTAAAACTATACTCACTGGACACAACAGACAACTTGGGGATGTCAAACACCTGTTGAAAGCCATGGCTAAGGTTGTAACTTACGTTTATTTGGTTATTAGTTCATGACAGAATATCTGTGGGGAGACAGACATACAGTTGGACTACTGTTGGCTTTTATAAGCTTTGTGGCTATCTGGAGCATTTTGAATTTAAGAATGGATTGTTGAACTTCTCAGGACTGCACAGGTGCACAAAGTTGTTTGCACAATGTTAAATACCTTTGTTTGCTGTGCTAATATCCACATGTAGTTAATGCCAAGCCTGCTATAAAAGAAGCTAGAACTAGTGCTCTATAAGTTTCAACCACAATGCAGTTAATGTATTTTGGAGCAAATCCTACAATATTTACAGGGATCCACTAATGATAGATAAATCCAGAATAATCTGCTACACAAACTCTGTTATAAGGCTGTCTACAAGAAGCCAGGGGGAGTATCACATGTAGCAGCCAGGAGAAGTAGATCTGAGGGAGTGAGGCCCAGACTGTTTCCAGGGGTGGGGCTTCTGTGTCCCAGCAGTATATAAAATGACAGACATCCTAACTCTCTCACTGCATTGCAGGAGATAAAGACAGCAACAACACTTGTGCTGCTGTTCATTTGGTTCTCCGTTCCACAAGAGCTGGGCTAGGGAAGGGAAAGCGAGGGACCTGAGCAGGTTCTAGTAACTCTGGTCCCTTTAAGAAATATTGTTTTTGCGCTTTGTCAACTACTTCTAGGAGAGAAGCCATAATGAATGTTACTCTATTACAGGATGAAGAAGCAGCTCTGGCAGATGGTGAAGATGTTCCCTATGAGAATAGTGTTAGACAGTTCTTGGGTGAATATAAATTATGGCAAGACAATATTCAAACAGTTCTGTTTACATTAGTTCAGGCTATGGGTCAGGTCCGCAGTCAGGAACATATTGAAATGCTGCAGGAAATTACTCCTACCTTGAAAGAACTGAGAACTCAAAGTCAAAGGTAAGGAAACATCCATTGCAGTGTTACTAGAAACAAAGACAACTTTCTTCAGTGAAGATATTCTAGTTAATAGAGGCCCAAAATCTGACAGAATCCAGAGTACAATTTTTATTTGGCTCTTTTTATGGCAAGTATTTGGAGTGCCAGCAGTCTAAAAGAACTATTCCAAGATATCTTGGTTGCAAGAATTTGCATCACATTGGATTGAGATGTACAATAAAACAGCCTTAAAATACAATTCTGTCCATGCTGACTGTGGATTGCTGGGAACTGTAGGATTTTTCTCTCTGCCTAGAATTGGGTTCCTACCAATTTCTCAAAATGAGTCCAAATTTTTGAACAATCTGATGTTTTCATACAGTTCTTTTTTTTTAGTTTCCAGTGCTAACACTTGTCTTAATTATCAATTTCCTTATTTTTCTTAGTGTCTACAATAATCTAGTGAGTTTTGCATCACCCTTAATCACGGATACACCCAATGAATGTTCAAGTCCAACTTCTGCCGCTACATGCCAGCCAACATTTGCTGCAGGTGAAGTATGGAATATGTTGAACCTTTTATTTCTGTGAATGTAAGCTAGCTTATTTTAAGTTCTAAGCCTGTGTTGCCCTGTTCAGGTTACAAAACATTACTACTAAGTAATTATGCACTCAGTCTGTGCGTGATACAAAATATTGTGTATATCCTCTGTTAACTAGCAAACCAAGTTTTTAAACCAAATTCAAACTTCTCCATGTAACCATGTTATGCAATTTTGATTGTGCTTAAGAAATTGTCAGTTCATTGGTAAGAGATGATCAGGGGTCAGACTAGTGGAGGTCAAACATTGCAGCTTGTTGAGGTGAATATCAGCAGTTCATGTAGATTGGATATATATTATTTGTTGCATTTATATCCTGACCTTTCCCTAACTTGGGTAGGGTCCTGTATGTGGTTCCCCCTGCCCCTTTTATAGGGTGCACCAGACTGACCCTTGATTACTTGGTGAGCTTCATGCCTGAGTGAGGTTGGGTCTAGCCTGCTAGATCTGAGTGCAGTATCATGACTCATGGCAGCTTCAGTCAGCTTGTACATCCAAATATATCTTAAATGGGAATCACAGGACTTTAGTAGGATTCTTCTGGTCTGGTGAGTGCAAGAACAGGACTCCCTATTTCCCCAGACCACTGCAGTCCCAGAGGTGGGAAATGGGTTCTTTGGAGATGCCCCAGTAAGGTTACTCAGAGAAGAAAATAATAGAATATTTATTTCCTACGTTTAGTCTAAACAAAAGCAAGCTTGGAAAGTGTAACGCATGGATCTTAACCACCTGTAGCCAAAGTGATCTTCTTTCTTACCTGTGCCTTTCACTTTTGGATGTTTGTTCAGTTGTAGCACATTGAGTGTGCATTTCAGACCTCCTTCTCTTTGCTTATATGAGGAAAAGTGATTTCAATTTATTTTTATGGCATTTTCAGCATTACCTTATTGAAATTATATTTTGATAGCGGTCCGTAGCAATACGGTGCAGAAAACTCAGCCAGAGGTTATGTCGCAGAATACAAGAAAGCTAATTCAGAAAAACCTTGCACCGTCAGCAGATACGCCTCCAGGAGCAGTTACAGGAACTGGAAAGAGTGTTGTCTCTAGCCCTAAAAAGGCCATCAGGGACCCTAAAACAGGAAAAGGTAAGTAGGACATTAAATTATCTGGAATATTCTATTCTACAGTGAGCAGAATACAGTTGATCAGTTTAACCTAATGTGGATCAAATAGACTTGGAATAGATTTGGAATATATGTTTTCTTTTTTAAAAGCTGTGCAGGAGCGGAATTCGTATGCAGTAAGTGTGTGGAAACGTGTCAAAGCCAAGTTGGAGGGCCGGGACTTGGATCCCAACAGGAGAATGTCTGTTGCTGAACAGGTAACTCATTGAGCAAAAACACCTCCTTCTTGAGATCTCTCAAACTAAGATAATGGTGCCATTTCAGCCTTGTGTGGTGATGATCAGTGGGCAAAGTTTATAGGAATAAACAAGTTCCTTCTTTAAGCCTTTCCCTCGGGGTAATGTGACCCTGTTGCCGCTTTTCTGCATTGATCTGCTTGGCTTATGCCACTTGAAAGTAACCAGGTATGGAGGTTCCAGGTTCACTCTGTGGTATGCAAATGATTGGCACCCTCCAACCTTCAGAACAATGATGAAGCTGGCTTCTGGCTTGAAGTGAGCCTTGGCTGAGAATTTATTTCTTAGGAGACCCTCTGGCCTGGTTTACATATAAACATAAAAATGCAGTGTTTGAATAATTAGAAATGGGCAGGACAGATTTAAACCTTCTTTGATGCATGTGCAAGGCTGAGGCTCACGCCAGCTCGTTAAGGGAACAAGAATGGTTTATTAGCTCTGATCCAAGCCACTGTGATGTAACTGAATTAAATACTTCTGCAAACATTACCTGTAAAACCATTCCTTTTTAATGTAAGCTTTTGCAAAGTAACAATGACAGGTTTGTTCTGACAAAGCTGGTCTTAAAACTTCTCTGTGGGAAAATAACCTAAAGCGCTAACTTCTTTTCAAATTGAATTCCATAGGTTGACTATGTGATTAAGGAAGCAACTAATCTAGATAACTTGGCTCAGCTGTATGAAGGTTGGACAGCCTGGGTATGAACAGAAAGATAGCAGGTCAGTCTGGTTCAGCAAGGTCAGACATCCAGCAGAATCAACTCGGCCTCAGGCATCCATAGCAGCACCACGGTCGGTGGTGATGCCTTTCTGGGGCTTAATGTGAGGAAACCTAGGCCATCTCGGTGCACTGGGAAAGTGAGTCCTGCAGAGTAGCTGCACTCAGGGATACGCAAAACACACTGGCCTGGAACCCCCCAGGGTCAAGGGTGAAGGCTCACCGCCTGAGCAACACGGCTGTCTTTCTGCAACAGAAGAACTGCAAACGTGTCGGGGGGAAATAGTTGCAGGAAGGAAATTGGGGATGCCACAGACCGCAGAGCGATTTGCATCCCAGTTCCACCTGACCCTGTGGACAATCCAGGAAATACCGGACCCAAAAAAGGGGGCCGTGAAGAAATGGCAGCAAAGGAAGATTTGAGAGATTGAGTTTCTTGAGTCACTCTTGTTGCTTGGCAACAGCACTGGTTGAGTTGACCAGTTAGTGCAAAATTTAAAAAAAAAATGCTACATAAGATGAACTTCAGAAATGGACTGAAATGCAGAGCTGTACATCAGCCATGTTGGAAGAACCCTCTAAGAAGAGAGAGCCTTTGTCTTTTTTGTTTGTTCTTTCCCACTTCTGGTTTTTTCTTGTAGCATAGGTATATTTCCAGTACATTTTTATTTCAATCCTTGTATTTCACTGTTCAGTCAAATTAATATATTTTTTGGCAAACCAAATTTGCAAAAGCACAGGGAATGCTGAACATGTAAGCAACTAATTTTTAAGTTGGGTGATCAAATGCAGATGGGTTTTTTGTTTTAAAAGTGATTTTTGTGATTCTATCATGTACAGTCCCCCAGATTCACTGTGCATTTCAAAGTAATGACTCTTAACAGGCATTTGATTTCATGTGCACTTCCCTCTGCTTTGCAGTGTATGCTCCTTTTTGTAATTCCATCCTTTTCCTCCAAAGCTCATTCTATTGTGATTTGCTGTAGTTTCTTTTGTAAATGTAGCTACTCCAATGTAATCTTTACCTTTTACAAAAACATGATTACAGTATCCTAAGTAGACTTTTACAATTGTTGATGACAGAAAATCAATAAAGTGAAGTTCTAGTGGAGATAGTTTTATGCTGTTTGATTCACTGCAAATTTTGATTTTACGCTTGTAAATGTATAGCATTTCTGTTCAGTCTGGGGATTTAAAAATGCATATAAAGCTAAAATAGATTTTTCTGGTTTTTGCTTTGTTCAAGTGAAATTGTATAAAGATCTGTGTGGAGTTACTTTTCCATATGACTTCCAATAGATGGTATTCAGTAATGCATTCATAGTGAATTTCTCAGCAGGTTTTCCTAAATCTACCTTGCACTTTTGAATGGTGGGTGTGAGAGAAGTTGCTATTAAAATGGCACTTTAAACCAGTTGGATTCCATATGTCTTCAGTGTTTTACTTGCCTGTTAAGCTAAAATAAATAAAATGAGTAACTTATAAGCTTGTTTTAGCTTTGGCCAAGGAAGTAACAGGCTCTTTCCAGACTCATGCAAAATACAACTGACCTTTTTGCTGTTGTTATTAGAATTAACATCACTTGAATTTAAAGATCCAGATTGAACTTTTGGCGCTAAAAGCTCCCCTCTTTCCCCACCCTGCATCTATGTGTGAATTTAATGCATTAGTTATAAAAGCCATTAAATGAGGACAAATCAGGATTCCCATCCTATGCTTTTTCCTCTCTTTTGAGAATTTAAACACACACACACACGCTGAAACAGTAAGTTATTTACTCTTTAATACAGACAGCATGTCTAAGAAAAGGTTTAAGCCTTTGTTTAGAGGCACAGCTATCAAATATAAGTCAAGGCCCAGCACAAGGAATTATTCCAGTGTTTTATAATGTGGAAAAACATGGTTTCCTCAGAATATCTGATAAAGGGGGGGAGTTGATGCTGTTGATCTTCTACAGAGACCTAGCTCATAATCTTTCATTCTGATTACTTGGCACTACCTATACATTTACTAAGGTTGGTGAGTTAATGCATTCCAGTCCAGTACTCTCAAACCCTTTGCTATATATTGCAAGAGTAAGAAAAAGACACAAGTGAAATTCAGCTGACAAAACTTGACTATGCTTTTGTTTCAATTCCTATATGAAACATCCTTGATGAGCAGTCTACATCCAGATACAATTGGGATTAAAAAGCTTACATGTTTTATTTATCAGAAGTTGGGGATGGAGCAGGCAGGGTACACCTGCAATTCATGTATTATTATACTTCTGTCCAGAAATGAAAAGTGTATGGAGATGGGATCTTAACTGCATAATGTAATAAAGATTTAAAAATGTACTTACATTCTTTGTATGACATTCATTTGCTTTACTTTAACATTAAGACTGTTAGATCTTTCAAGAATTTGATCTGTAATCTCTGTATCAAACATACGTAACTTCACTATATTTTGGAAACGTCATTGCTTCATCCAGGGAATAAAAGTTGAAGGCTGAAAGCATTTTTGTCCAGGTACACTGCCCACAATCCTTATGAATGTGGGATGCACAATTGTAACTGGACATTCAAGACACCTCAATATCTTTTTGAATCTAAATTTAGATTTCTAGTTTGCATTTTGCATACTTTACCATTCTGAAGGAAGAATGTAGTGTGTAGTTCCATCTAGTATGTAGGCTAAATGGAAAGCAGAGCAGGTTAATGATGTCACAGCTATGAGTGGATTGCTAGAAACGGGAAACACAAGTGAAACTGAGGGCAGGGGAAGGGGGGCTCTCTGTCCAAACCATCATTCTAGTGGGTGATTAAACATTTAAAAAGCATAGTTGGATGCATTTCAAAGGGAAAATAAACAGGGCAACATCCTGTACCTAATTTGGGGCGCATGGGCTTTGGCAAAACCAACTCGACACAGGTCTATCTAGGCTGTAGACATTTGCTTCTTGTCAGTAGGTATCACTAGACTTCCCTCCCTTGTGATGTTTTCGGTCCCCCTCCCCTTGCAGTGCAAGTATGAGTGAGCACAATTAGTCACGGGTCTGTTAAGTTACACAATAAGGTTGAGAATCCTTTATCAGGCACATTGTGGTTGCAACATTCTTCAGAGTGGCCTTGTTTTGTACACTTGGCAGATCGCACATCTTTCTTGTTGCAGGGAGACGCAAGACTAATGCATGGCCGAGGCTCTGACCCTCCCCAGGCGCTTTTCTCCTGACGTGTCTATTGACCTTGCACCATGACCCGAGTGCCGAACACTTTATTTTCTTATAGAATCTTCACCGGACGGGTGCTCTCTCCAAAGCAGCTCATTAAATAAAAGACCTGGGTGGGGATTGCGGGCAGGGAAACGGACCAAAATGGCATCTTTTCTCTGCTCTCTGCATACCAAGCGTGCATCACATTTTTTTGTTGGCTTACAGTATCACCCAGACCAGGCAGAGTGGGTGCATGGTAGGGGTGGCTTTGCACCCACTCCAGAACCCATGGCTTGTTGCTGCTTTTTTCTGCCTAACCTTGTTTTAGGATGGTACCCTCATTTATTTCATTTGATGTGACTTGGATAAGAAATTGGCTGGCTTTGCCATCTGTAAACAAATCGTAGTAGCCATGGCTAACTTCCACACAGAAGAAAAGCTAAATGAACACATACTCTCTATGCGAATTTGTGTCCTGCAGGCCTAGCCCCCAAATCTCGAGTACCCAGCATTTCCCTGCGTTGGATATAACCTCAGAAAAGTTACTTGCTGGGGAAAAACCAGTATTACTGACCTTTACTGGGGTACGGCAGAAGGTGCTCTGTCCCGTAAACATTAAGGGCTTTCCTACTTGGGCAGCCTTTATATCTTCATTAGGGTTATAGCCCAGGTTGGGCCCTGCCTGCAAGACCCCTAAGGCGGCTAATGTGCTCCTCCACATTTCATCCACACAACAGCCCTGGGAGGTAGGCTGGCCCAGAGCCGCCCGCTCAGCTTGATGGCCGAGCGGCGGACGAGAATCTGCACCTTCTCGAACCGTATTCCGACACTCTAACCACTGCCCCACATTGCTTCTCTGCGCTAAACTTACATGACAGCAAGGCCTACAAATCCCAGCATACCACAGCCAGCACGTCTGCCTGGAGCATGCTGGGGGTTGTAGGCCTTTTCCTATCGAAGCTGCCATAGGCTTTCCCTCAGCCGCTCCCCCCCCCCCCCCGTCTGCCACCCACCACCCCGCAAAAACCGCTCGAGCAGCAAGAACGCGCTCGCTCCCAGCGTTCCTTCGCCTCCCCCTTCGCGCGCTCAGGACTTGAGCAACAGCAAGGAGAGGCGGTGACGGTGGCGATTGGTCCGCGTTCGAATCAGAGGCGCGGTGAGCACCATCGATTGGAGGGCTCGCGGGCGGGCTTTGGTCCCTGCCGTCCAATAGAAAACGAAAAGCGAGTGGGCAGAGCGGCGGCGCGTGCATAAAAGGAACGAGGGGCGGTGCGGGCGGAGAGGCGGTGCTTGGGCGTGGCGTCGGAGGGGACGGTGCGCCCCGCGGGCACGAGCTTCTTGGGCCGCACAAAATGGCGGACGGCGACAATAGGAGCACCAACCAGCTGGTGGGTGCGAGCGCCGAGGCGCACCTGGGTGGCGGGGCTGCGCGCCTCGGCTGTGGAGCGGCGCCGGTGGGGCGGCTCTTCGGGCCCAGTGCCCCGGCAGCGCGAGAAGTGTCGTGCGGGCGGCATGGGGGGGGGGGCTTTTCCTGTCAGGTCACCTGCCCCTTGTGTGCGCTTGCTGCGGGGGAGGGCGATCTTCTTCCCCGATTCCACCCCTTGGTCCCGGGCGGCGCCGGCTGAGGGGGGAAAGCCACTCGTGGGCTGTCCTGGCCTCTCCGTGGGGGGAGAGCGGCTGCGGGGAGCGCTGCGGCGCCCTTGGGGGCTGGCCGGGCGTTAGTGGCGGTTTGGGGTGGGGGAGGCCGCCTGATCCGCGCGTGTGAGCGCGTCCGGGCACACGCGTCGGTCAGTTAGAGTATATCGGGGTGACGTGCTCGTTGTCTTTGAGTGTCCGTATAGAAACGGGCCGGTGCACCTCCGTATGGGCATGTCCATGCCGTGGTGGAAGCACGACTCGCTTTTCTTACAGAAAGGCTGTTCTGTGGACGCTTCTGCAGCCGTTCGTCCGTTAGTGCTTGAGGTGCCGCAACGCCCGGGGGGTGTGCGTGTCCCTGCTGAGCCGGGCTAACGCGGCGATCGCGCTGGGACTTGCAGGGCAAGGCATGCCTCCATCGGCATCCTAGACATGGTCACTCAGAAGAAAGGCATTGGGGCAGTGCATGGGGTGGTGAGCGAGAAAGAGAATGTGTGAGAGCAGGAAAAACAGATGATCTGATGGCAGCGCTTTCTGCAAAATAAGCGTGGAGTAGGAATCTGTGTGTATAGGTAATCCTGCGGACAAAATATCTTATGCATGCTGTAATTGCTTTCTGTAGCTGTTGCCCTTGTGGAAGTGTTGGTCACCTCTCACCACCAAGCAAATTTTCTAGCTAAGCTTCCTTGAAAAAGTGCTTGCATTCAATTTTTCTTTTCTTCCAGCAGATATCTGCATTATCACCTTCCTCTTTTAGAGTTAGGAAAACTATGGGGGTGGGGAGAAATGCACTGGATTTGGCTGTCAGATGAGTTGCAGTGTTTTAGGGCGGCTGACATGGCTAATGAGCAATGTGGGGCTAATTACAGTGTACTTGATGTGTGACTTTCTTTTTAATTTGAAGTGTGGATCAGTAGCATCCATTCTGGCCACTAGATTCCCCCTCCTTGCGTGCCTTGTGTGTGCTACAAATTGGTTAGTGAACATTTTCGTTGCTGCTGTTTTTCCAAGTTTGTTTTCTTTGTCCTGAGGACTTAAGGGCAAAATCTTCATGACTGGCCCAATACCCTAGGCTGGGTAAGTTATTTTGGTTGCAGAAAATACCGTGAGAGCTTCTCCTTGGGAGAAAAAATGCAGCAATAATGGAGACAACAATTTTCTGCCCTTCAGTGTCCCTCCTCACTCGGGCCTGACTGGGGGTGAAGAAACTGCCCTTTATTTTTATCACAGTCTTATGGGGACAGTGTGGATAAGTGCAGCTGACGCAAGAGCGCTCCCTGACTTTCATAGCCAAGCAGGCATTTACACTGAGTTAGAAGAACAATTCCAATTTTCTTCTGATCTTGCTCTTTCAAAAAGGCATGCTTGAAGAGTTTGCACAGTGCTACATTTACTCCCAAAGAGAATTGACTAAGAACCAGGCTTTATTAGCTACGACACCCATCACTTGCTGAACTGAAGAGCAGCGATATAAATTGAAACTAAGAAAAAAACTAAAGTTTGCAGGGTTTTCTGTGACCACATCTTTTTTTTTCTGCTCATCATATTTTCACCTCTGACTTGACTATTTTTCCTAATTACAAGTATATGTTTTTTAATTGTAACAGAAACAAAATATAATATACACATGCAAAGCAGAACATTGAAAGAAGCCATAATTGTAGCCTGCAAAGATCTTGCATAATATTTAATGTTCAGAAAAATAAATAAAAATTTATTAACACCCTTGCCTCTGTTAAATTGATCGCATTTTCTTCAAGTTTTTTGGAAAAATCTAACAAAATGATCAAACCTGGTATTGGAACAGGTCCAAGAGGTTAATGAGTTATCAGCAATAAAGGGAAAGGAGGAGGGACTTTTAAAATAGGGTCCAGAGTCAGCCTTCCATGAATAGCAGGCCTCGTTCCATATGCAGAAGGGACTGAGCTATCAGCTGCAGTGCCACTTGGCGGAAAGGCTGTTCTGAATGATCTGGTAATTTTCCCCCTACAGCTCCTCTGCCATCTTGCACAATGTCCTGGAAAGTCCCCAAATCTAAGAGCAGCTTTTCAGGGGTACAACCAGGAAGAACTGGCTAAATGTTGGCTAAATATAGCCATTATCCTGGTTTAGGATAAATCTTGTTAAGGTATTACGTAGCAGTCATAATTTATATTTTTAAAAGATTTTTAAAATTTTTGGTTAATTTATGATACTACTTTGTTGAATGTATATTGCTCAGGAAGTCCTGTTTGGTACTGTTGTGTGTGGTCTTACAAGCTAAACAAATGAATATTGTCCCCCACCCATCTTTTAGTGGGAACATTTCAAGAGTAAAATGTATCTGGGTCTTAACATATCTAGCATAGTATAACCAATCCATTTACCTGGTTGGGGCTAACAGCATTTTGTCACTTAAAAGTTCACTTCTAATTAGAAAAGAAACTAATTAGTTGGATAATATAGCTGTTAACATAAATGAGATTTCACTATTTGCAGAAAGATATCCTTTATACCCCATAAAGTCTCTGCATTGTGTAAATGTTTTCTGCCTGTTGCGGGTGCATATCTTAATTCTTTATGTTCACAGGCTGCAGAAACAGCTGGCTTGGAAGAGCAGCTGCAAGGATGGGGTGAAGTGATTCTGGTGACAGACAAAATCCTGCGCTGGGAAAAACCATGGTTTCCACCTGCCATGATCACTGTAGTTTCCTCCATTTTTCTGTAAGCTGCAATTTGATACCTTAATATTTTCTTCTAGGATGCTTTACAGTGTAATTGGAACTATTGTACTGTATGAAAGATACAAGGAATGCTTTATGTAGATAAATACAGTGAACCTCTAGAAAGCAATATTTATTTATTATTTATTATTTATTTATTAAAACATTTTTATGCCACCCCATTCGCTGAAGCCTCGGGGCGGCTTACAACAGTAAGTTAAAACCACATAAATTAAAATATACACATTAGAATAATAATAATTTAAAATATACATATACATATATGTATATATACACACACGAAATAAAATAAGTTCTCAATAGTATGAGAAATGTCAGGGGCGGCTTGTAGTCACCCTGTTCAAAGCAGGTATCTATTGATTGGGATTAAGGATTGGAACTAAAATGTTTGCCTTTAATTTTTAAAAAAGAAATTGGTGCTAAAAATTTACATTACTGTGTATTTAAAGCTCATTTACCCTGATCTTGGGCCCAAAAGGCTTCCAGAACAGCTTTTGGATGTCAGTAAATCATGCTGTCTGTAAGGTATGATGCACAAAGGGGGGCAGATGGGGAAGGGAGAAGGGAGAAAGTAAGCTCAGGCACTAGGTTTTAAGTTAGTTATCATAACCAGTTCTGGTGAAGCTGACAGTTCACGGAAACATTTCTAGTGTTCTGACAGAATGGCTGCTGCTGGGTGGCAGTTGTGGGGTGCCAAAGGCATCTCATCTTTCAGAGGTGATGGAGTGGCCCTGCTTGCTTTCACTTTCTGCTCTGTAGCTGCATAGAATAGTATTGCTAAATGACAGCTGAGGGAGAGGCAGAGTCTGGTATGGCCCTGCTTTCCTTCTCTCTCTCTGCTCTGCATAACAGGGCTGCTGGCCAGGTAACAGTTGGGGAGAGCTTAAACGCAGCCATTCACTCAGCAGAAACAGTGGGACAGAATGCATGACTAACTTCAGGAGTTAGCAAGACTAGGTGTATCTTCCACCTAGCCTTGTGCAAAAAGTGAGGCTAATGCTTAAGGGTCAGCTATTAAGAAAGACTGGTATGTCAGCAATATGAAAACGAAGTTCTTAATGTAAGAAATTATCTGTTTATCTGTTCCTAAATTCCACCAGAACTATAAGTACTAGGACATGATGAAGTATATTCATTTAGATGATTAGAATATATAAATTAGGTAATCTAAGAACTTGACAACAGTTCCCAAACTTAGCATTTGACCTTGAATAGTCCCAGCCCCTCTTCCTGTACCAATGTGATATAATTGCTTGATTGAATTAATGTATGTAAATTATTTAGAAGCCATGGGAAAACTAGTTAAACTTGTCTTCCACAATGTTAACACACCCCACTCCTGATGACTACCATAGTTGCTGTTTAAATTTAAGCATTTAAAATTTAATCACAGTTAAGACATTTGGTTGGACCCCCTTGACATTACGTACCTGTAATGTGTTTGCTTCTTCAGGATTAGAAGATAGATCAGAATAATTACATTTTCTAAAGAGCAGCACTGTTAAGGTATTACACTGTTCAGTCTTGTTCAGCCTGAGTGGTGGGGCCCTTTTAGCCCAGTCTCCCTCCCTGCTACTAGAAATGTGGTCTCCACATGTCGCTTTATATCCCCCATCCTGGTGCCCTCCAGTTTTTTTATTGTTTTGTAAAAAGCACCCATCATGGTCACTCATCACAGGCAGTAACTATGCTGCTGTGATTACCATAGGTTCTAGCTTTCTGTGCAAGTTGATGGTTAGTTGATGTATTCTTCAGGACTTAAATCTGTGCTCGCTTTCACTTTCATTCTTTTTCTTCTCCCAGCTCTCTTTCAAACTCCCTTTTCCTCTGTTTCTGTACCGGTGAGGTAAAGTTTCTACTGAAGGACTAAATCAGAGTGATCCAAGAACACAATCATTTTATAATTGATTTGTAATGCAACTCTTACTTCTTAGGACAGCCTGATTATCCTGATTTTTCCTGTAAATATGTAATAGCATGTTCCTGTGCATGTCTAGGCAGATATAATCCCTGTAACTCCCAGCGTGCCCTAGGAGAGAGTTGTACAACTCATTTCTGTCTAAACATGCCCAAGATCACACACTAATTCTAGTACTATCCATGCAACAACTTTGCTTCTTTTCCCAACAGGATGATATACTACTTGGACCCATCTGTTCTTTCAGGTGTTTCTTGCTTTGTCATGTTGCTTTGTTTGGCTGACTACCTTGTACCTGCTCTTGCACCTAGAATTTTTGGCTCCAGTAAATGGTAGGTATGAGGACTAAAGCCACTGGGTTTTTTTAATTTTATCTCAGTGTAAAAACTAGTAATAGAATCACTCCTGCAACGTTCTGAGAGATGGCCTGAAATATTACAGTTTAATAAAACACAGGGTTATAGTTCATGATTATTAATTGTTCAAAATATCTGGTAATTCACAGTGTGTACCATCTGCAAGTGAATGCAACTTTTACTCTATTAAAATGTTGAACAAATTTATGAAACCACTGCTAATCTTAATTATAGATGGAGAAAAATATATAATGTGCATGATATATATTGTGTATATACAATATGTATCTCCTCAATCCTCTGTCTATGCTATCTGTAACAGGGTTAAATCAACTATATGTACACTTGAAGGAGGCAAACACTGTATCAAGAAGTTGATGAAGGGAGGTGGAAAGAATGCCTTTTTGAAAGTGTATAATGTCAAGTATGCAATTTCAGAAGATGAAATGTGATGATTTGTTTGAAATATTTTCTTTAAAGGACTACTGAACAACAGCAACGATTCCATGAAATCTGTAGCAACCTGGTAAAAACAAGGCGCAGGATTGTTGGTTGGTGGAAACGTCTCTTCACATTTAAGGAGGAAAAACCTAAAATGGTAATTTAACTGGTTCTGTGAATGTTTTAGCTTTATTGCAAATATATTGCTTCATAAGACCATACTGCCTTATATGTATTTTAAAAAGCTTTCAATTGCTAAAATGAAATTATGTGATTGTCTTAATAGATTTTTTTAAAAACATGCTAGCTCTGACTAAAGATTATGAATTGCACTGGCAGTTACGGTTTTTTGAATTGCAGACTTTAGAAAGTGCACACCACCCCGCTTGACTTCTTTGTATGGTAGAACATAGATGTGGGGATTTGACTTAGTTCCTCTTCCCACCCTGGAACAAAATGACTAAGTAGCTCTCTGTTCTCTTTTCTAGTATTTTATGACCATGCTGTGTTCATTAGCTGTGATTGCCTGGATAGGACAGCAAGTTCACAACCTCTTCCTCACCTATCTTATTGGTAAGCAGTGTATAAAGTGACAGTGGAGAGCAATGTTTTTTCCAATAAATTAGATGACATTTAAATAGCATATCTGATGGTAACATGTTCTTAATTTTTCTTCAAGTGAACTGCTTCTTGTTGTTTCCTGGATTAAACAAGCATGGAATAATTTCAAAGTATGCTGGAATGGCAAGAAGGGAGGTCAACAAACTCCTCAAGCAAAAGGAGAAGAAAAATGAATGAAGCTTTACTTGCTATTTCGCTCCATAGCATAACTTGTGTTCTGGGAACAATTCAGTGAATTATTGTATGTTTAAAAGTATAGCAGTGCTTAATTTTGGTCATTGCCTTTTAACTTTAAATGGCCACCTCTTCTGCTGTTTAAATAGGAACACTGTGGTGTCTGAATCACACCATAGTGCTGTCTGCTAACATGGACAGTATTTTACATTGAGCATAACTAGGAACCTCATAGTATAAGGTTGTTGAGTAATGGTGGTGGTAAACTGATGACATTTGTGTGAAAATGTTCTTTGTTACTGTTTTTGGTGGAAAGGCACCAGCTAAAATTCTTCATTTCTGTTAAGTATTTTGAGGCTCACTGGGCTGTCTAGATCTACTTCATGATACCCTTCAAATTTGACTATTAAAATGTCTTAGGAAGTTGTGGCAATAGTTTGAATAAACATGGCCCCTGAACTCCAACATTGCATCCAAGTTGTCTCTAACTCTGTAGTACAGCTTATTGCACTGAAGCTATGGGAAGCTGAAGTCAGCATGCACAGTCAGTGAATGTTCTTGTTTCTATTATTTAAATTGCTGTAGTTCTGATGTGCAAATGGGTCTTTAATTTTTTAAATGTGGTATGTATTCAAAATCATGGTAAATATTTGATGCACCTGTCTTGTCAACATGTCTGTCTTAGGAGTTATTTGTGTTCTTAATTCTATTGTTTTTACTACTAAACATAAGTAAAAGTTGTAACTTGTTAAAAAGCTAGGCATCTTAAATGTGGGTTTTAAAGTCACACATCGGTCTTATTTGCAAATGGATGAACAGTGTTATTATCAGCTTGAAAATATAGACTTCGGAAACCTTGAAGTTTGGTTTTTTTCATTACCTTTATTTGCTTAGTAAAAAGTGTAGCGAGAGGCTTGGTCCTTACATTACTGCCATACAGACAGTAGCTCTGCCTCATTCTAATCTTACCAAACTAAATTTCTGACAGTTTTCTACTTTTTTCTGGGGGGGAAGAAGAGACAATTTAACTAGTCTGTCTTTATCTTGCCAATAATGACTGAAAAGGCTATAATCACTGCTAGCAAAGAATGGAATGTGGTCCAATTATACCTGCACAGAACTAAAAGGGATGCATAATTGTAATCGAGTGGTGGCAAAACAGAGGACTGGCCTATATTAAAGTAACTTTTTTCCCATCTGCTAAAACATATCTAAAAATGATGATTCTCTCCCCCATGGCAAGCTTCCACTTTAAAATGGCAGCATTAGGCTTTATTTGGAAAGACAGTAAGAGCAAAACTTGCCAAAACATTCTGGAGTTCCTACCCCAGCCCCTCACACAATTACTTGCTGAATTCATTCAGTTTTATCCTTTCATTGTGGAGTATGGGCAGCCACACAAAGGCAAGGTTCTTCAGGCTACTTATTGGCATAACGCCATATTTAAGGATGCCCATGGAGTAACAGATCCTTTTTGTGACAGTTGGACTTGATCAAGATTCTGGTTTTTCAAAACCAAAGGAACACCAATTTCAGACTCATTAGATCCACCTCACTACTACCTTACTTCATGAGGTGCCATACCTTGAAGCCTGCCGATTGCTGGAATGGCTGGTTACTCCTGGAGGTTCAGGTAATAACACAGAGAAAGCCATCCACTGCATGTCCTACCGCTCACCATTCCTTAGGGCAGTTGTTGGACTTTTGTTTAAACATGCATAGGACAGTGTCCTATGCGTGTTTATTACAAGAACCACTCCATCACAGCTCCTTCAGTCAATGTTTCAGTATAGCAATGTGGTATCATTGCGGCGAGCTGTCATTTTTCTATTTCAGAACACACTTTCAGTTGGACATTAATGTAACAAGTATCCTGCAGTGGTAATTTTATCGTTGCCAAGTAGCAGTGGGAGTTATGTAGTGATCCATGTGTCCTGCAGTTACACGTATTAGCGACAGAGCATGCACTGAAGAGAAAGTAACATCCATGAAATTCAGAAACAGCTTTGGAATTCTTTAATAACTAAGCAGGACTTACTGGAACTAGTATTCTCAAAAACACCGTCTCCCTTTCTCATCCTCCCACTCCGTTTTGTTATCTATATTTTAGACAGGATACTTAAATCCAATTACTGGACTTCAGAGAAATGCTGTGTCATGTGAGGAAAATAATGCTATAATGGAAATGTATATGGGGTGTAATGGTAGATGAAGACACTGTTGCAGGGAGGGGGAATCGGTTTCATGTACTTGCCTTTTTGGTCAGAATTGCTGTTTTCATTTTGATTGCATTGATGTGTAATACAAATGGATGATAAATGTATACCTAGAAAGCTAAAATAAAAAAAGACTGACATCTTACTGAGTGTGTATCCATCTTCCTATGTTCTTTTTTTACTCTAACAAGGGAAAATGAGCTAGCAAAATATGAGCCTACCAGCAATGCCCTAATGCTGTCATTGAGGTTTTGAGGCATCTCTCAGGTTAGATTTTGTATCACATCCCATTTTAAACTGCATATTGTCTGTTGGGAGAAGTTTCATTGAAAATGCTTCCTGCATCAGTGCTGGAGGCTGAATTCTTTTCCACATCTGATTGAGACTTCATTTTCCCTTTGCAGGGATGTGGGTTGTAGTCGCCCTCAAGTTAGCAAGGCTGTTACACCTTACATGCTACACAGCCGACAGAGGAGCTATGTTGTTAGTCCTTTCACTAATTGTGTGGGTTGAGAAGTAGCCTTTTCTAATAGGGCAAATTGCCTTGTAACTTTTCTATCCATGACTGAGACAGTTTCCCATTCTAGTGCACAGTGAATTTGTACTTACGAGAGTTGTATCCAGTGATTTGGTGGAAAACTGCATTTTAGCTATATGGCTGGAATTAGACCAGAATAAAGGGCATTATGATAGCTGACAACCATGTAGCACTGTTCAGGATAGGCTTATCTTTAACTGCTGAAGAAAAGCAACAGCCTTTTACTTGCCCAAGATAGCCAGTTTCCTTAGCTAGTCATGGACTTTAGAAGGGAGGAAACATTCAGGCATTCATGAATGACGCCTTTCTCTACTGATTCTGAAAGGGCCATCCCATTATTAAAGATTTGCAGTTGGGAATGAGAAAGCTACCCCATTTGGCTTCCTTTTTAAATCTAGCACACCATCTAACATTTCTAGTTTTCCTAAAGAAGAGTTCAAATTCCCTCTGGCTAGTTTTCAGTCTTAATCAAGAAAGCTATGGGCTCATCCCAGCATGATGCCACATAAGGGATAGTATAGAGAAATTAATATGGCGAACAGGCTGCAATCCTATGTATGTTTGCCTAGGAATAAGCCCCACTGAAGACCCTAACTCTAAGACTGAACTTCCAGGTAAGCATGCATGGGATTGCTCTCTTAAAAGGGCCTGCCACTTACTCAGATATACACTGGTCTTAACTAATATTAAATATACTTGTTTCCCTTGTAAGCCCCTTCTTCCTAAATCCCATTTGCACTGTCAGTTCACAACCTAGGGGGAAACCTAGTGTCTGGGTTATGAAATTCTGTCAGGCCCAATTTTAGATGAGTGCTCAACTTTACAGACACATTCATAAACAGTAGCAAATTTCTTAGCCTTGACCTCAACAAGCTGTAGAGAATTGTTGGATTAAAGTGTTACCTAGGACCAGGGAGATGCAGGATGAGATCTTTAGACTTGGCGTGCAATCTCATGCAAGCTTAAGCTGAACAAAGGCAAGGTGAGAACTGCAGGCTTTTCTTCTGTCTAGGCCTGCACAGGACTGGGCCGTTGGTGGCCTTGGTCCTGTCGTGCATGTCCGACCTACCTCACAGCGGTCTCGTGAGGAAAAAACGAAGGCGAGGGGAGAACTCTGTAAGCTGCCTTGAGCCACTTGGAGAAAAAGCAGGCTATACATGCATCATTCCGTAACGATGCTTCTATGCCCGCTGCTTTCGCGCCAAGCCCGCCTGCAACGAGAAGGGAAAAGTTGCACAACAGATCGCCCGGCCGAGACATCCTCTTCCCATTTCCTTTCCGGAAGCGTGCTGGTTGCTATTGGATACCGTGACCGAAAGGGCCGCCGGGAGTTTGTTCTCCGAAGGCCCGGCCTCTTCCTGGCGCCTTCGCATGCGCCACAGAGATAGGAAAAGTGAAGAGTGACACAGCGCCGAGAGCTTGGTGCGCTTGAGACAGACTCCTGTGTTCATCTTTAGCCATAGACATTTCAGGTAGGGATGGAAAACTGTGCAGTTTTAAGACGTAGCCCTTCTGCATCATCATCCAGTCCTAATGAAGTCCTGTCCTACTGCAAATTGGGTGGGCTGTGCTGGGAGGATAAGGGTCTAGGAAGCCCTGCAGTGTAGTTCCCTTTGCAGGTGGGCAAGTTAAGCGTGGTTGAAATAATGTAATGCTGCAGTATAACATCCTCTTGGAGATTGGGGTGGGTGGGAGTCAGTCTGAGGTTGGGAGAATAGCAGGCAATGTAGTGTTGTTCAGTGCTGTTCTTTCCCAAGTTGCAGGTCACAACCCTACAATGTGGCCCACTTCCATTATTCCTGTTTTGCAGGTTGGGCAATCCACCCTGAGCAAGAACTGCAGAATGGTGTGGTGGATTTTGACTGGGGCTACTGGGGATCACATCTTCACCGGGTGACTTTGAGCCAGTCACTGTCCCTCAGTCTAACTTCCCCCACAAGGTATTTGTGAGGCTAAAATGTGGAGAGAGAAGCCATGTACTCTGTTTCAAACTGCTTCAATGATAGTACTGAAACAATAAAGATGACTCTGCCATGTAATCCACTGTCATCTAAGATTAGAAGTGAACTGAGCCTGGTTTTAATTTCCTCCATTTAAATGACCTCTTCCTAGCCAGAATCCAGGGCTCTCACACAAAAAGGCCTTGTAGTGTGTTCACTTTCATTTACAAGTGTTGTGCTTTTAAACAGTTCAGAACTTCAGAAACATCTTTCATGAATCGAGATATTGGATATAGCATGTACCCATTGTTGTTTCTTTCTGTTTGTGGAAGGCCAAGCGCAGCTGTAGCCATCGCAAGAAAACACATCCTTATCCCCCCACCCCCCAATTTCCATGAGCAGTTCTTTCTACTCAAAGGGCAGGCAGTGGAGGAAAGCCAAAAGAATCAGAAGCCAAGCTTTGTATATTGATCTAAAACACATTAAGGGCACTGCCCTATGCACCTTTATACAGAAAAAGCCCTACAACGCCCAATATTCTCAGCCAACATGCACAGGATTGTATTCCAACAATACAACACTATCCATGTTTATTCAGAAGGAAGCTTGTATGAGTTAAATAGAACTTATACTCTGAAGATGCAGTTTAATTCCCATTGAACTCAGTGAAATTTGGTATTAAGTATAAAGAATTGCACTATCAGTCTAATTACTCTGGCCGCTGCTGCTGCTCTCTCCTCTATTAACTATCAAGGATAATTTCCCAGACAGAAGGGTCTACTTTCCCATTCACGTGAGGAGAGGGAAATTGAGAAGGAAACTCTCGCGAGAGCCTTCCTCGCTTCCCTGTTTTCCTGCCGCCTCTATTTCCCATAACACCCCGCGCACACCCAGCCGCCTTCCTTTTTCCGCCATCTTGCTGCCCTGGTGAGTAGCGAGTGGCTGCCTGTCCTCGCCAATATCCGTCGCGTATCGAATCCATCCTGTGTCTTTGGGCCACTGTCGGCCCGGTTTCTAAAAGCCGGGATTCCGCGCTCCCGGCGCAGCTCCTTTGGGGGTGGCGACGCCGTTCCTGGTCCTCGCGGGGGTCGCCTGAACGGAGCGGGGGGAGGGTGGGGGGGAATGCCCGGGATGCGGTGGAGGCTGCGGGGGAGCTGGCCCGGGGAAGAGGCCTTGCGCCAGATGCAGGCAGGGAGTAGCCGCGGAGCTTTGCTTCGGGGCTTTGCCGGGACGGAGACGGCTGCCGTGGCTCCGCATTTGCGCGTTGAGAATGTCGGGCAGCGACTTCATACATGCGCGCTTACCTAGACGGAAATCTGGAAGCCCATCCTACTAGGCAGAGCCGGGAGTGTGGAGGAGCGGGGCCTCAACTGGACCGCAGACTGGGCAGGAGTTAACAGCTCGATCCCCAGCATTCCCAGGCAGGGAACGAAAAAGCGCTGGAGAGCCGCTGCCTGTCAGTGTCGACAACGCTGGCCTAGCTGGAGCGTGGTTCCGTCCAGGTCGGTATAAGGCAGCGTCTTGCGTTCCTCTGCGGATGGGGTGTCAGTGGGGAATGGATCCGCTCTGGTGGCATTCAGTCTTGCGTTGCAGTTGAGAATGGCAGAGGACTGCGTTCCTTGCTGGGACAGAAGGAAGTGTAGGGGTGTAAAGTCTAGCAGTGCGGCTGGCTTTCTCTCTTGAGTTTACGATGGGGACGTAAACCTTGTTTCATGTTAGATGAGCAAAATACTGGTACGCTGCGTGGGGCTGTACTGGGTGGATGCTTTCTGGTTGTTCAGATATTTTGGCCTATAACTTCCATGAGCGCTTGCCATTGGCTATGCTGCCCAGGGCTGAGGAGAGTCCTGGGTGAAACAATCTAAAGGGGCACACATTGTCCACCCCAGATGAGTTTATGAATAACGGGACAAAAAGCTATCTTTAGTGTGACTCTTTCTGTGAATACAACAGCATGGCTTACTGAACTGTGTAAAATCCCAAAAGGGTTGCTATATTGGTTTCTTGCAGTAAAAACAGCACTTTGCACAGGTAAAAACCCTGTGGGATTAGCCCGTAGTCCCATCTGGCATTCTCTGGGCGCAGGGCATCAAGTCAGTAGACCTTTCCCCATTTCTCCCTAGGTATTCTAGGAGTAGGCAAACTGCGTCCCCTGGATGTTTTGGAATACAGCTCCGGTCAACTAACATGGCCAATGATCAGAGGTGGTGGGAGTTGTAGTCCAAGACATCTCACATGCTCGCAGAGTTTGTGTGTTGGTACATGCAGTTATCATTAATATATTGCTAGTGTCATAACTAATTGGTTAGACTGAAGTAACAGTAGACGGTATCCTAGCCTTATTTAACGTTTTTGTTATGTGCTCTTGATTCTGGATGAGAAACTTGAGGCCCTGGGCTGTGTTTGAACCAGAACCTCTTTTCAGCTATCCACCTTTAGCCCTGAAAAAGCATGGTGAGCAATTCCCCTTGAGTATATATACTCCATATATATGTCCACACGGTATACTATATGCCCCGTCTTCCACTCCAGTGCAGTCACAAGAAATGCGTTTTAGGGTGAAGGTCTTTTCAGAGAGAAAACGTGAATGCTTCTTAAAACTTAAATAGCTAACTGTGTGATGCTGGAAGATACTTCTGATTTTTTGCATCTCGTCGTAGAGCAGTTTTATTTCCTGCCAGCTGCCAGCTACTGTTCAGATAAAGCAATTCCATAATCCCATAAATCATCTTGTTTCAACTCTTAAATTTACCTTTAATTTGTTCTGCAGTGCTAAGGGGTGGGTGCTTTTGACCAGTGCTGCACAAGCTAACCTTCCAAGTAGCTGCTCTTTTGGTTGTATCTGCAAGAAGAGTGTTCAGGCACCCAACTGGACCGGCTCTTAAAAATTGGAGGCAGTGTTCCTTGCGGTCAAGTTATTAATGTCATGTACTAGAGATAACACTAAAAGGTGCGTGTTTGTATGTGGTTGGTGGGTGGGTGGGAAATAGAGACTTAGAGTTTGCAAGGCAGAACTATTTTTTTGTCACTTGGAATTGCTTAAACTTTTTGAAAATAGGTGAGCAGTTTGGCTGTTCTAGTGTGGAAGATGAGACTTTCTAATGCATCATCTCTGTGTTTAATGGGAGGGGTGCAGCGTCTCTTTGAAACAGGCCTGCATTACAGCTTGGAAAATTCTGCCCTGGCGAGTATTTCACTCTAGTGGTGGGCGAGACAACAGGATAGGATTGAAAGTGACCACAAATTCCAGCTTTTAAAGCTGCTGCTGCTGCAAATCACTAAGCCATGGAAGAGGCATTTCAGCTTATACAAATGGGGAGAAAACTACAGAAAGTTGGGCAGCTGCTCAGTGATTTGTAGTTGAGGGAAGAGAGTGTGGTCTTCGGAAAACTCCTTGAGAGCTGGATTTTGGCCCTGGGGCCCTGCAGTTCTGGTTTTTACAGCATTCCTGATATAGAATCTACATGCCATTAAATGTACTATTCCTGTGCTGAGCTTGGGCACAAGGCAGCTCTAAACAACTAAGTCCAGGTAACATTGGTGGAAGTAACTTAGGTGCATGCTTAACTTCCCTCCTTTTTTCACTGAAATTGGTGGGCTGGATTGTATCTAGTAGTAATAGTATTTAGTAGAGGTTCAGATTAATAAAAATATTCTTCTGATTTGGCTGTTAAACATCAGGGATTATAGAATGAATTCATTTTGAAGGAAGTTGAGTTTGAAATTAATAACAAGAAAACCTAAAATCCTAAGGTTTGGCACAGTTAAATAAGGAGTACTTGAATTCTTTGCCTGGCTAGTTGAAATTCAGTAAAGGATTTTAAGGCAAGATGCTTTTTTGGAGGTTTGTTTGTGTTTGCTTTTTTAAATTTATAGTCCATAAGCATTAGTGCTGTGCTAAATGTATGCTGAGATCTTTCAGTGTGAACTCTTCATATCTAAATGTAGGTAGGAACTTGCATACAAGCCTTGCTGCAGAGACTTGATTGTGTCTAACAGCTAGGGCAGTTATGTCACCCTCTTATGCTTTACATCATCTGCTCATTGCCTTCACCCCAAACTGCTGGAAGTGAAATTGCTTTGACTTAGGTAAAGAGCCGGATGGGATGAAACTTCCAGAATTGACTAGTTGGTTGACTAGGATGCCATAGGATTCTTCAGAGTTGCAGCCCCAGGATGATAGTGTTAGAAGGCAGAGGGGGAAGGAAGGGGAGGGAGGGCTATTAATTCATAGAACAGTAGATTGGAAGGGGCCAAGAAGGCCATTGGGTCCAACCCCCTGCCAGTGCAGGACAGCAAGTTACACCATCCCACTCAGGTGGCTGTCCAGTTGCTTCTTGAATGCCTCCAATGTGGGGGAGCCCACAACCACCCTAGGTGATTGGTTCCATTGTTGTACTGCTCTGACAGGGAGGAAATTTTTCTTGGTATCTAGCCAGAATCTGGGTTGCCATAATGTAAGTCCAGTATTCTGTGCCCTGCATTCTGGGATTGTCAAAAAGATACCCTGTTCTAACCTCTTTATGACAGTCTTTCATGTACTTGTAGAAGCTGAACAGACCCAGTTTCTCATGGGGCTTTGTTTCCAGTCCTGGAGCATCCTTTTTGTCCTCCTCTGAAGCCTTTCCATCTTTTCTGCATCTTTTTTAACGTCTTGTGATGTCAGAGCAGGGATTCTCAAGGGTAAGCCCTTGCCCCTGGAAGCTGGCATGAAAAGAACTGCAGGCTCCCCCTGCCCTTTTCAGCTGGGCCTCAAATGGGGCGAAACACAGATTTCCAGGAGGCAGGGCAAGGAGGAGGCTGGCGCTGCCGACTTCTGTGGATTCCAGCCTCCTTCCTTACTCCTGCATCTTAAGGATGTGGGACAGCCTCTGTATTCAGAAGCTTATGAGCATCTCCTGCAGGGGAGATAAGGTTGTGCTCAGAAAGATTTGGACTTACTCTCTTTTGTTTTGCAAGTGGAGGTAAGGATGGTTGTGCAGCAGTGACAGATGCTAGTTCTAAAATGTGAGGATTTCTTTCTTTGTTCAGCAGGTGCATGTTGGTGACCTTTTTAATGCACTCCCTCTGTTTTCTACCGCTTCCAGCTATCTGTTAACCAACACCTGGCAGTCACGGATGTACACCAGGAACTTGGTCTCTCACTTAAACATGTATATTTTATCTCCGCAGGCATCATGGTGCGCATGAATGTTCTGGCAGATGCTCTGAAAAGCATCAATAATGCAGAGAAGCGTGGAAAGCGACAAGTTCTCATTAGACCGTGCTCCAAAGTAATTGTCCGGTTCTTAACTGTGATGATGAAGCATGGTAAGTCCATGGAAGCAACTTTGGTGTCATGGTCTGGAAAAGGGCCAGATTCTTGGCCACGTAAAATCAGCTTTGGTTGGAGAAGATGCATCTGAATTTCTGTTCAGAAACTGGGCTGAACTGCTGGGAAGTGTTCTAGCTCAAGAGAACCATTGTGGGCGTGTAGTTGCTTATTGTTTTAGCAAGGAAACAGGATAAAATACTTGGGGTGGGGGAGAGGAATGCTCAGTTTATATTTAAGAAACTAATAACTAAGTTTGTCCCATCAAGATATGTTCAGTGAAACCCCATTCTGCCTTGGGGAAAAATCTGTCAGGAATGGGCTGCTTGCCGAGAGGTAAAACTTGGCACTACAGTTTTTGGCTTGGTGGGCAAGGCAAGCTGAAAATTGTAGTCCCCTGCACTACAGGGGTGAGGAAGAAAGTAATCCTATATGCCTACGATTGTGCAGTTAGATTTATCATTTTAGCATCTAATGAGTGACAAATAGAAGCAACTTGGTTTTTAAAAGCCAGAAGATGTTCCCCGGGTTTCACATAAAAGATGACACATAAGAAAGATTCAAATTTGGAAAGAATTCAAATTTGTCTGGTATTTATTCATTGCCAAGTATGGAAATCCCTGTTGGTACATTCTGTGGGTGGGACAGAATGGGTGGCTTTTCTAGGTCACAGGAAACAAGGTCTGATCAGCAGAGCTGGTACTCGTGCTCACTGAGTCAGTCTGTATGAACATTTCGGTTGGTCAGCAATAGCTAGAGAAGCCACAGTGCCAAAGGAATTTGTGGACAAGAAAAAGAATATTCATCCATGGAAGCCATCCTGCAGTTTTGGAAGTCTTTACTCATACTGCAGCTCCAGCGTTGTGCCCCATAGTTCGTTTCTGTTTGCAAATACTGAAAAGGTGCTGAAATCCTGGTGAGGAGACATAAGATCCTGATTGGGAACTGTGTACTTTTAAGTAATCCCAGCAAGTTGTCACTAAAGATCAGAATCTTGTCTCAAAGAATAATTTTCTTTTGTCCCTAAAATCACTCTTAGCTTATATCATAGTTCAACCAGAAAAGTGGTGCAATAAATCCATCAACGCACCTTGAACAGGGTAGAATTGGTAAACAAACCAGAAGGAACAGTTTTATGATGCTTCCAAAGCTGTGGTTTTACTCACATGTGCCTGGGCAACCCAGGATTTCTAAGCCAAGAGTAAACCCTTGCTTAAAGTTTTCTTACTATCTTGGCTTGTCTGGGGCAGGTAGCCATAATCCTGGTTTGTTGGCCTGCTTGCATGAAGAGAGGGGAGAAGCAGGGGCAAACAGGCTGCGTACACCAGCTCACCACTTGGTCAGAAATAAACACTGTGGCTTATTCAGTCAGGGTTCCTAGTTGACGGGATGGCAGGTGAAGCTGCCAAAGTTTACCAGGTGGTGTTGCAGAACAGTGACTTGAACCCAGGCATTACTGGTCCCAGTTGTGCATTATTCACTGGACCACAGTAGTTCTTCTATCCTTGTAACTTTGACATTGATAAAAGGCCTGGGTGCAATAGTCCAGCAGTCCATGGGAGAAAATGGGTTTCTTTGGGCTGTAGTTTTGGTTCTCAGCTTGGCAGTTGTGTTTACACATTACAGTTTGTAATGCACCAAGTCATGTTCTTTAATCCACAGGCTACATAGGTGAATTTGAGATCATTGATGATCACAGAGCGGGGAAGATTGTTGTTAATCTTACAGGCAGACTCAACAAGGTAGGTGTCTGCTTAATTCTAGCACAACTGAATCTGGGGTGATAAGATTGTTGGATGTATTTAAATTCATCTCAATGTCTTTGGCGACTTGGTTGTGGTAAATGAAGGTGAACTTGGATGGGGGCAGAATTTTTGGCAGGTGATCAGATACCTTATTTGGCTCTACTTTGTTTTACAGACTCTTTAATTCTAGCAGATAGTGCTGTTGTAACATTTTTTATTCTTAGGATTGAGGCTGTGGGAAAGTCCTTACAGTGACCCTCTTGGCCTTCTACCGTTAGTTGTGAAGAAGAGTATTTGGAAGCAGCTTGTATAAAGTATACAGTATAAAGTCCTACCGTAAGGAAACAAGTCTTCTGGGTGTACAGAGAAATCAAAATCTGATGGTTTTAGCTGGATCTCTACCATGACCCTGCCTTGAATCACACAATTCTGCATTCTTAGCCTTGCCAATGATTCTTGGACTTCTAAACATCTGAAAAGCTTAGCATGTTTTTGAGGAACTGGAATGTTTATCTAGCAATGTGGTTGCCTAGAAAAAGATAAGAGGAACAGGCTGTGGAAAAAGTGCTGGTAAACTCATTGAACAATTTACAGCTCTTTGTACTCATCTTAGAAGTTGATTATATTTCATAATGCTTCATACATATGCCAGATAGTGCAATTGTATGTGTTCTTAAAGTGGTAAATGTTAGGCTTTGTATATTTCAGTCCAGGCCTCTGCCCCCACACGCCAGTGACTTCAAAAATAGAATTTTCACGTCGTAGCACCAACATATTATTCCTTGATGAAGTCTGATCCGATGTAGAAAGCAGCATTGCACTCTTGCAATCTTGCTTTCGTATGTTGGTCCTGTTTTTATTTCCTGCCAAGAGGAATATTTTTCACTGCTGAGTTAATTGCTGCAAGAACCTGAAATGATTCCTGTTTTTCTTTTCTTTTTCTTAATGAAGTTCCCTGACACTTGGCTGGAAGACTTTTCCAAAGGTAGTCAGTTTGTTGCATTACGTTCTAAGATAAGCAGCAAATCAGTCATACCCATTCCACACTCAGTTTTCTGTGAATAAAAAACAAAAGTCAACTGAGGGGGTGAAATTCTATTCATTCATGTCAGTGTTTTAAACTATTTCTTATGTCATGATCCGTACATCTAGGTAGCTACATTGATTTGTTTAAGAAGAATGCAGATAGCAAGTAAAGCATATCTGTTGAGACAAAAGTAACAAAATTGGGATTCTTTTGGAGCTTTCCCTCAAGGATAAAAAAATGGAGAGAGCTCTGAACATCTTGCTCTTTCTTCCTCCTTCCCCCTTTTTCTTGTTTTTAGTACGTGTTTTTAGTATTTTTAGTCAGAGGAAGAGCTCTGTAACACTCCAAAAATTGTAGTATTTGTGTCAGTTATTTGGTCCTCTTACAAGTCCAGTGCTACTTAATAATCCAGTGGAAAATAAAGGTGTTTCAGGTCTACTGAGTTTAAGCAGAAATTGCTTTTGGCACTAACAAACATCCGGGCAGGTCAGTTCAAACAAAAATCCTGTTTTGCCTCAAGCTGGCTTCCAAATGGAAACTAGAAATTGGATTTTGGAATAGGTTTGGAATAAGTCTCATTTCTAGGAGGGGGATTCAGTTTGCACTGTTAATTTATTTTTCAGCTGCATGTACCACCCCCCCTTCTTCACTGTTCTTTGAGAAGCTTGGTCTTGTGATACAAGCTATTAGGAAAGCTCGGAGTCCTCATTCTGCCCTGTTCTGGAATTGGGGCCTTCAGTTTTCAGTTAAATTTACTGGCCAGGCTAAAAATGTTAATTGCAGCACATATTTGCAGTTCTCTGCCTTTCCCATGGGAAAGGGCAGCAGGGAGTGTGCCCGCCTGGGCACCTTTGGGCAAAAGCGCAGAGCGGAGCCTTCCTGGAGAGTGTGTTACGCTCGCCAGAGAGTCCCGCAGGTGCCCGCTGATCATGCCGGCTGGAGCCTGCCTCTGGCGCGCAGGGGGGCGCAGCGTGCGTCTCGGCAGAAGCACTGGTCTGTCTGCCGTAGCTGTCGCAGCTGCTTCGTGCAGATTTGGGACTACGGGCTTCTATCAGTAGAGGGCTTCCTTTCACTGTAATGGCAGTTCAGATTAAAAAAGCAAACAAGCCGAAGAGACCAGAGCAGAGGTACTTCTGGTCTGTGGTTCTCTGCTCCAGAAGAAGCTCTCAGGCTGGACAGGAGTGCAGCCACACCCATGGGGATTAGGCGACTGAGAATGTACTGGCAGGACTGTGAAAGTCTGTGCCGTGGGGCTGGTGACAAAGGCTTTAGTCCTTTTCTATCCCATCTTAGACAATGGAAATGGAGGCAGCAAAGGTGGGGTTTCTGGGGGTCTCATCCAGATAGTGGCCCACTTACCCCCAGCACATGCGCCCTCAGGACCCTCTGCACGGTTGCATGAACTGCCCATGAACATTTGTGCCTGGATCCACAGCCCTTTCCTGCTTTCCCCAGGTACTAGAGCACTTTGGTTACTTCCTCACATGTCCTGCTGACTTGGTTAGCTCAGCTGAGTTCATTTATTTTATTTAAAGCGTTTAATATCTCTTAACAAAGCAAAGTACCACCGTGCCTCTGCAAGCAGCAGCCGATCAACCCTCTCCCTCTTTTCCCTTATTTGATAGTGTGGTGTGATCAGTCCCAGATTTGATGTCCAGCTGAAGGATTTGGAAAAGTGGCAGAACAACTTGCTGCCTTCCCGTCAGTTTGGGTAAGTGCCAGCTGGGGAGAACGATCGCTGGAGCTTCCACAAAGGAGATGTTGTGAATTCTGCCTGGGCATCCCTTCCCCGTTTT
The DNA here is from genome assembly GCF_004798865.1 of Varanus komodoensis. Taxonomy (NCBI): domain Eukaryota; kingdom Metazoa; phylum Chordata; class Lepidosauria; order Squamata; family Varanidae; genus Varanus; species Varanus komodoensis. The sequence continues at coordinate 9,541,647 of NW_025335684.1, forward strand.
CAGCTTCGCAGACTGTGTGGGTATTAAAGGCTGTTGATTCTGTGCAGTAGCAAGTATTGTAATGGAAATTCATCTCATTAGATACAGGAGTTCTTATATCTGATCCCTTGTTAACAACTTAAGCTGTTCCTTTTTATAGAATAAGTTTGATCTACATAAAATTTTATTTCCACACTTGTCAGCTAGCTGGCTTTAGAACTGTTTAAATTTGCATTTAGTATTTAAGCAATCTTATTTTCTCAACTGAGGTTAAACTCTTCTTTTCTGAATGTGTATTTTCCTCATCTTTTAATAGGTACATTGTGCTGACAACCTCAGCGGGCATCATGGACCACGAGGAAGCGAGGCGAAAACACACAGGAGGGAAAATATTGGGATTCTTTTTCTAAACTTGTAAAAAAAAGGCATACTAATAAATTGTTCAAATGGACTGTCTGCAGCCAGTGTCTTAAACATTAATTCTTGTTCCGCGGTCACTTGCTGAATGACTAAAACCTTAAAATACTTTCCTGCCGGTATAAAACACCACCCAGGTAACAACAGTATGTTTTCCACTGAACTGTAAGGTGAGCCAAGGGGAGGCCTTACCTGTGAATACCTGTGCTGCTTTAACTCCTTAAAATGGCTCAGTTTGTCTTCTGAATCTTCATGTAGAATAAACTCAGGTGCCTGTACACCAAGGCATTAACAAAAGAATGATCTGCATTGTACGAATGCCTCTGTAGGACGTCTGTGAGCATTGTGCAGTTGCTGGTCTTTATCCTGACACTTGCCTTTACAAAACAAACAAACAAACAAACAAACAAGCATGCTAGTGGGGAGCACAGCTCAGAAACACGTGAGCCGTCCTGTAGCATAACCCAACCCGTTGCTTATATGTACATGGACAAATTACCACTGGCAGATGTGTGCCTGTTTGAACATGTGTGCTTTGGCCAGAATCCTGAGACAAACTTGTCTAGTTGAGGACTTCACAAATAAGTAACGAACGCAGATCTTTGTTAGTAGAAAGATCTGGGCAGGGTGCATGATGAAAACTTGGGTTTGTACGTGTTTTGCTTCGGAGTTTTGGTAGCCGTGTGTGCTTTGAGATGTCCTGCAGAGTCTACCCAGCATGGGAAGGAGTGTCTCAGCAGAGCTTTTCCAGCCACTTAGAGCAGGCTGTGTGGGATCTGAGAGGAAATGGTGCCCACATTCCCCCTGTATTCTGCATAGCTAACTGTATTCTTTATCTTGCTCTCTCGGCTCAGATGGGAGCAAATCGGCACTCCTGCACCGCTTTTCTTAAATCTCTCTTTTTGGCATGCAGCTAGATCACACGTTCCCTGCAGAGTGAAGCAAGTGTTTTTACTACCAACTGCTTCCAAGTTAATTTGGGTATTGCTACACCATGTGGGACTTGGGATACGTAGCCAGATTGGGTTGGATGGAAAAGGCCCGGCCTCTTCCCAGCACATGCCTTCTTTGCTTACCATTATCTAATGATAACGTGTTTTGTGCAATGCCAGCTAGGATTTCTGGCTCGCTTTGCTGCATGGACCTCTGGGAGCTTTCAGTGCCAGAATTCAGGGGTTTGCACTGCCTTTGCAAGCCCGTGCGTGTTTATCAAGGAGCTCCGCAGTGTCATTCATGCCTTACACATACCTGCCTCCCTTTCATCCTACCAACCTTTGGTGTGGGTTGAATTAAGCTGAGAGGTGGGAACTGCCTCCAGCATCACCCTTTGAGCTTGTAGCCAAGGATGGAACGGATTTCAGGCATGCTTCTTCAAGGCCCTCACTTGGATCTTCCAAATTAGCTCAGCTGTGAGGGGTTAATTTTTCATTCTGCACTCCTGTCGAGGTGAGATGTGCCTAGGATCATCGGCTGCTTTTTAAGAGCTGCCGTCTCATTTTGGTACAAGGCTGTGAGATGCAGCAATGCCTAAAAGCATTCGCTCTCCACATTTAGCAAAGGGAACAGGAGCTGTGTTGTAGCTTTGTTGCAGAGTTCAGAGGTGAGTCCAAAACGGCTGTATCCATGTACAGGTTTGGGGGACCCCCGTTCTCTGTAGGGGTGTGTTTGGATTCAGCTGAATCCCAAGCAATAGCCGGCTGGTTTAGGAAATGACCAAATGGAAATAGACCATTCCTGAAGATTCAGGATTTCAAAGAACACTGACAACTATGTTTGGCTTACATTTTTCTTCTAGGAAGTACCCTGGTGAGAGCAAGAGAGGAGGTTTTACGAATTGCATCTCTGGTTTTGAATGTCAGTGAATGGTTTTAACATGGTTCTCCAACATATTGTAGGATTAATGAAGAATTCGGTACACTCCACTAGTTTTCTTTCCTGGGAGGCAGGGACAATAAAGTTTGGAGTTTGGGGGGCCTATGTGAATGCGTCGCACTATGTTAGACGCTCTGTGACTTCGGTGCTAACTGACAAGAAAACAAGTCTGAAGTTCTTTCATCATAACTCCCTAGCACTTGTCCTGAAATCTCTGTAGGTTTTTTGTCTGGTAGTTTGTGGCATGCTATTTGCATGCAACTTAACCAACTCCAAGGGAGTTTTTGTGAGTGGCAGTGAATTACTTAAACCCCAAATCTTTTGAATACTTACCCCAATTCCCACAGATGTACTGCATTTATTTGCAGAAATGGAAGCTTCCTTAACTAGGGACATCTTTATGCATGTCTTTAAAGTAGGATGAATGTATTCTTTGGAAATGCCCAAACTCTAAATCCAGCTCTTGTGCAAAGCACCGTGGGCCTTGGCAGTTTGGATCCCGCAAGAGGGGCCAGCTATCCCTGTGGAATTCATTTAATTCTGCTAAGAAAGTTACTGGCAGGTTTTTTTAAAACCCCACAAGTTAAAAGGCATGTGTTACTAAAACTCCTGCACTGACTTGAAAGTTCACAGGTGTAGTGTCTTCATAAGGGTCTTCTATGTTTGTGAATGTCATCCAAGTTTAACAAAAGAAATGATTGTCAATGGGAGGCATAAAGATTGGAATTTATGAATTGAATCCTGCATTGCAGTCGAAGCAAGTGCCCTCCAGACTGGGACTGGAGGCTGAACTTTTCACTGCAATGTACAGAGGGAGCAGGGGTTGCTTGTGGGCAAGCAAGGTCTAAGGTCTTGCTCCGCCTCACAGATGTTGGATTGCAGTGTGTTTTCCTGTTTGGGGACTAATAAAAGCCAGCTGAAGCAGAGAAAATGTATAAAATGTGGATCTATTCTTCCTGACCGGGACTGCAGGTGGCGCATTGGTTTAAACCACTGTGCTGCTGGGCTGGTAGATCGAAAGGTTGCCGGTTCGAATCTGCACAACGGGGAGAGTTCCCGTTGCTCCGTCCCTGCTCCTGCCAACCTTGCAGTTCGAAAGCATGCAAATGCAAGTAGATAAAAAGGTACTACTTCAGTGGGCAGGTAACAGCGCTCCGTGCACTTCGGTGTTTAGTCATGCCGGCCACATGACCACGGAGACTGTGGACAAACGCTGGCTCCTTCGGCCAGGAAATGGAGATGAGCACCATCCCCGAGAGTCAGGCATGACTGGACGTAACATCAAGGGGAAACCTTTACCTTTATACTTCCTGACAGTTAGGATCCCTAGGGTATGGAATGGGCTTCCTCGGGAGGTGGTTGAGGTCCCATTGGTGAGGGTGTTCAAGGATAAGCTGGACATGCACATGGTGGGCATGTCGTGAGCAGAGCCGGTGGGAGCCAGGGGTCAGACTAGATGGCCCGGGAGGCCCCTTCTGACTGGCTCTGTTTCTATGTTTCTATTTTATTCAGCCATGGCAGCATTCAGGAAAGCAACCACTGCTGATCGGGCCCTGTTCCAGCAGATGGCGCTCCTGGCATATGAAAGTTCCCAGAGAGGGGAGAGACTTCAGCCTTTTGCCCTGGAGGCGATTCAAAGACCTATCCTGCTTCCATGCGTTCAGGAGTATCAAAACTGGCCTTAGCAACGGCAACAACAAACACCATGCTATTACAGAGATCAGAGAGGTTTTCATTTGGGAAGAGGAGGGCATAATGCACTGAAATCCCAATGGACCAGAGGAAGATGACTCTGCTGACCATCTGCTGGAAAACTCACGGTCAGGGTTATCCCTGAAGCTGGGGTGCAGGTTTTTGAGAGCCCCTGGATAAGAAGGGCCCCTTCCTTGGGTGAATCTGCCTTCTCACCACCACCATCAGCAATGGCTTTTTTGTTTGTCCATTGCTGAGATGTTCAGTACGAATCCAGAAAATAGCTGTGACCATTGTTCATTGTCTCAGAACGAAGCAAGGAAGATAGAAAAGTAGCCACCCACCAAAATTCCTTGTGCAACGCTGGCGGAGAAAAACCCTCCAGCGAGGGTCCATGGGCCCACAAAAAGTGATGCACCTTCAAAACATGGGTGGGTGGACTGGGCGAAAGATCGTGCCGGTCTGTGTGGATCCACTGTCTTCCGAGGTCCAGGTTTTCCTACATTTGATGACCATCCTTGTGGAATCTCACGTGGTCCAGTGAAAGTTCAATAGCGAGTTGGTTTGGATTTTGCTGCTTTGCTTTCAATTAGGGATTAATTAGGGTTAATTAATTATTTCAGTTAGGGTCCCTTTAGGGATTCTGATGGGCAAAAGGGCAATGATGACAACTTGTGCTATCAGCCCAAGCGTGCTGGACATGTGGAGGAACCACTGCGACTGTGGGCTGATACACTGGCCAGCCTTGCAGAATCCAGGACCATAACGTAACAGCAACAACAACAACAACAACAATAATAATCAGGACAACAACCTGAGCCCTTCCTCCCAGTGCCGCCTCTGCAGTTGTGTAGAACACTCCCAGTGAGATCCACCTGGTGGCGATGTTGTCAAGCTGACACCAAATTAAGACACATCTACCGACAAACATTTGATGACACAGGATAGAGTGGTTTTACCTTCAGTTAGTTTTTAACTTTCTGACTCGAACTTTTCATGCGATCCTGGTGGCTTGTTAGCTGGTTTTAGCTTTTTCAAACTGTTTTAATGGTTTTGTGCATTAGGATATATTGTACAAAATATCCAAATATATATTGTATATTTCATTTCGTAACGTGGCCAAGATTTGGTGTAGCAATTCGAGTGTTGGACGGGGACTCGGGAGGTCTGGGTTTTGGTCACCACCCAGTTATAAAGGTCACTGAGTGACTTTGGGCCAATCGCTGACACAGACTGATCTTCCTCACAGGGCTGTTGTTCAGGATAAAATGGAGAGGAAGATCATGTATACTGGTTATTTATGTAATTATAAGCTGTGCAAACCACCCTGAGAGCTTCAGCTACAGGCGGTCTAGAAATGAATGAGTGAATAAATATTCTGACTTTTTTTTCTTGCAAGGAAATCAGCTTACCTAATTTTCCTCTTTCCATGATGGGTTCCTTGTAGGAAAAAGGTGGAATATCAATGAAGGAGCGAATGGGCATGTTGTATATTTGTAAACGGCTTCAATTGTTGTGAACAGCCCTGGGGAGCACTGACAACTGGATGATCTAAAAACAGAGTGAATGGCCACATCTCTCTGCCTATCCATGCTTGGTATCAGTTCAAGGGCTAGAAAGTCCCACAGGTCTTCCTCCATGAGGACTGGAGCCCTGACTAATGAGGGCTGCATATTCATATTTTGCCTCCATTTGCATACCAGCTGAGAGATGTTCAGTGGAAAGCAGATCAGGCCGTTTGTCCTGTTAATACTGTAGTATTAAGCTGTCAAAAGGGCACGGAAAATCCACTTGTATTGACCTTGTATTAAGTTCCAGGAAGTAGGTAGGTAATTGAGAAACTGTGTCCTTACAGTTGCTTCTACAAGGCGATTGATGTTCCCATGACCTTGCGGTGAACTTTGGTGTGTTTGTTGTGCTTTTAAAAAGGAGGGAGATGTTTGTCTGCTGAATTATTGTTCATCTCAGTGCTAACATTTATTCATTTTGATTCTATTCATGCTTGTGTGTTTAAAACCATTTCCAACAGAGGGCAAAATTCATTGTCCTTCAGGACAATGTTGATGCAATTTATCTTAATCAGAGCTAAAATATTCATCCAAGACAGCATTGCATTACGCTCTGTATTATGCAAAGAAGATTTGTATTAAGTGTTGCTGGTGTTGTTGCCCGGCCTATAAATCCACAAGTCTCTTGATACTTGACTGGGGCAGTGACATCTAAACAAAAGAAAGGAAGAAGAAAAAGCAGATGTTGCTAAATGTGCAGTTTTGGCATCTCATGAGGCAAATGTGAAGCTCGCTCAAGCCCGTGCTTTAGTTTGTGCTTAGGCCCTGCACTCTTGGATCTTGCCAGGTGCAGATGTTCAGGCTATTTCCTGGAATCGAGAGGCAGGTGAAGGGAAAGCCCTGTGTCTGAGAACCGCCAGTGGGAACAGAGACCACTGGGCTAGAAGAAAGCATCAACCTGGTCCAGAGATTCTCCTCCCCTTCCTCAGAATGTTGGAGAAATCTGCAGTGATTTGAATGAGCTTTCGATTCCTACAAATTGGGCCAGAAAATTCCAAAGCAGCCTGTCCTTTCTCAGAGTCATGCACCTTCTCTGAACATGTGGACTGTTCCTTAGCTTCTCTGGGGAAGAGAGATTTCTGTAAATTCACACTTGCGTGGTTGCGTATTTGTATGCATTTGTATGCTGCCTATTGTGCCACAGCACCTCTGGGTGGCTCATAATCCTAAGATAAAAATTCACAATAAAACTAATAACAATTAAAATGCAATACTAATAAAATACAGATACTTAAATTCTTCTTAATACTAAGATGCACCGACCCTACTATACACTCATGCAAATGAAATTCTTTCGTATGCCTAAACATAAAGGGAAAAAATCAGATTCCATCACTTTGAAATGAAAGATACCTGATAAACCTCTTCCAACTACAATTTGCAAATTTAAAAAATCCATACATTCCTTCCCTTCTCCTAATTTCTAAGGTACAAAAAGGAAATAACGTCAGTCTTCATTGTGATCTCGCTTCACAGGGGCACATTTTCAATGGCATTGTCAGAAGAAGAGGCGCAACCATTTATAGTATTATCTTCCATCTCTTGGAGAAGTCATAAAAAGATCACTTGATGCAATAATAATGCCATTTTAATCAAAAACACTGGCTTTCCCTTGATGCTTTTCTCCTTCCAGTTCACTGGCTCCCGTCTTTCTCATACAGGCTCACTTATCAATGGTACTGTTGAGATGAGACAGTCAGAACTTCCTCGCTTCCTTTTTAGTCATGTAAAGGCGTGAACTGATATATTTGCCTTTTGTCATCATCTTATTCCGAGCTGCTGAGCTGAGCACCGCCCTGATTTCTTAACAGCTATAATGCAACATGATGGTTTTATATAATGGCAAGTGAAAGTGCCATAGAAAAGGAAGAGCGAGAGATAGGCAAATTCAAATGGATATACTGTGGAAAACACTCTTTGGAAGAGAGACAGTACTTCCTTGGGGGAAAAATTCACCTCCTCATCTCTCTTAGAACTAGTCTTGGTGCCCAATCCAATGCCGCTTTCCCTCAGTGCACACAAACGCTCGGACTTGGAGGCTCGCATGCTTTCTGTGGCTGCCATCACCAGCACAAACCGAGCGGTGTATTTGTCACAGCCCGGGAAGCGGTGGCGAGAGCCGAGGCAAATGCTTTGGGACCGGGCCTGAGGCAGGGCAGAGTTCCAGGCACTGCTCCGAGTCAGATAGCGAAGGCCGGGCAGAGTCAGTGGGCTGGCCGAGCCAGGAGCCAGGAGGCAGCACGGTAAGGAGGAGGTCCCTTGTGGCACGATAAACGGGTGAGATTCAGAACAGCGGGAGGTGTGGCAGGCAAGGCAAGGCGAGACGAGAGAAGGAAAGCCAGCAGGGCATGGCAGGCACGCCCTTCAGCGAGGGCCAGCGGCGCTGCAAGAACTGGAACGTGCTGCGGCTGACAGGGGAGTTTGCTTGGCTGAAACGGGTCAGCAAGCCAGGACATGGCAAAGAGGAACCAGGGCCTGAGCCTCGCCACGGCTAGCAGGAAAAGCTGCACTGTGGAGGCGAGACAGCACGGCGGGGTGTGCTCGGCGTGGCGGGATGCATGCAGCGTGGCAGGCGAGCGGGGAGTTGCCCCGGTACGGCTCTTCCTCCTGGGCTCCCAGCTGGGCTCCTCGGGAGGGTGAGTGCTCCTGCAGGCCTGGGACTGCTCCTGTGCATGCTGTGGTGGAAGTCCTGCTTCTGGCCAGCAGATGAAGCTCCAGAGCAGTCTAGAGCTGGGCACTTTTTGCTCGAGACAGCAGTTCTCAGCCACCTGGATGAAGAGGCAAGGAGGAGGACCAGGGAAGGAGGCTGGGGCACCGCTAAGACCTGGGGTGAGGTGATGGCCCCAGCCTCCTCCCCATCTCTGTCTCCTGGCACACCCCCTTTTGTCCTCTCTGAGGCCCAGGTGCAACCTGGCGCGGTCCTTCCTGTGCAGGTTTCAAGGAGAGCAGGAAGTGGCTCTGCCTTTGGAGTCGCAGCTCCCGGGTCCTGTGCCCCTGGGGCTGGGGTGCTGAGAAACTTGCCCGCCCCCCAGGCAAAATTGGTGGGCCGTAGAATATTTATTTATTTGAAATGTTTGTATCCCACCCTTTATAGTGTCTCAGGGCAATAATAATGTAAATAAGACACGGCATCACAATAATATATAAAACCAACATTAAAAGCAATACTAACTTTTTCAATGCTGGGAAAATTAACAGGTTTTGGCCTGGCAATGAAATGAAAACAGCGTTGGCACCAGGCACACCTCTCTGGGAGCCTGTTCCAGAGCCGGGGCACCGCCACAGAGAAGGCCCTTCTCCGGGTAGCCACTCTTCTGATCCCATTCAAAGAGGGCTCCCGAAGAAGGACCTCCGACCCAGATCTTAGAATAATGCTGTTAACCTTCAGAGCAACACAGCTCTGCATCTTTTTCTTTCTCTGGACAAGCGCACAATCCTTTTGCGCTGGGGCTGGAACAGGGCAGGGTATCTGCTCGCCAATACAGCAAGGGAAATGCTTCCCGTTATCCATGCATAACGGCACTTTGGGCACTTCCAGATGAGACCATTATCATGAACCTGCCTTCCTCCTCCATGGCATTTTGCAGGGTGATAAATCTGATTCATTGCCTTAGAGCTGGCATTTTTCTTCTGCGAGGGTTTCGAGGTGGCTCACACAATTTTATCCTCACAACAGCCCTGTGAGGGAGGTCAAGAGTGGCCACAATCACCCAGGGGGATCCATGACTGAATAGGGGCTAGGAACTGAATTTCCCACGTGCCAGTCACTCCCTCTGACCACGAGGTCTCAGAGAACAGTCTTCCATCCCTAAGCGTCTCACTGTTCCCCATTCCTTCCTCCATCTTTTGTTTTCCCTTATTGCAAAATCCATTAAGGAGGGAAAAACAGAACAGATGCACACGGTCTTCCAACTCATGGCGTTCGGAGCTCTCCATCTGGAAGCCGTCCTTGCACTAAAATCCGAGATGGGAGAAGTCTGGAATGACAGGAAGCACCAGAGTGCTTCATACTGAGCAGCAACACAGTGGGGAAAACCAGCCACTACTTCCAGAGAAGTTGTCGGAGACTCTCCCGGCAGTGTTTGTGCATCCCTTTCTGATGTTTCCATGGTGATGGCTAGGAGCTGCGGTCCAAAGTATCTGGAAGGCTCCAAGATGCTCCAACATGTGATGGAGGGAGCCACAGAAGATTGGCTCACCTGCGATGACATATCATTCAACCTCTGACATGTTGCACATTTTTGCAGTGCAAGAAAAGAGCATCCATTACAGCTGTGGAAGTCTGCAGCAACACACCAAGGATTTAAAACGGCAGCTGGCGCAGATGGCTATGGTTCCCAGGGCCTTGTTAGGAAACTCTTCATCAAGGGAAAATGTCTATAAAAACAAGCATGAAATTAGACTCTCAAAATGACGACGCCCAATATAATAAACTCCACAAAACAAATACTTCATCTAACTATAATATAGGCAGTACATGCAGCTTAAAGTTGTAGCGTTTAAACCAAGGGTGGGGAACTTGAGTCCCTCCAAATGTTTGGCTTCTCATCAGTTCTAGCCAACCTGAAGGGATTTGTAGGCCAAAATACCCAGAGGGCTGAAGTATAAATTATGTGCAGCACCCGGTACAACAAATTTCGTGCAGAAACTTCACCCCAGAACAGCTGAAACCTCCAAGGCCTCGCTTTATGTCTCATCTTAAAAAGAGATGCGGTCGGGGGCTTGGAGCATGTATTGGCACCCCGCTCCTGGGAAGTTCTTTGCAGAACTTCTTAGTGTCCTCCTGATCGTCGTCAGCTTGCTTTGCTGGGCCTCTAATGCACAGCTATTTCTTTGAGCTGTGCCTCACATTTCTACCAGTGGGACACGGCGGCCGGCTAGTCCCTATGCCTTCACTCAGACAGACGGGGGCACCAGGTGTCCAGATCTGAAGCCTGTGGGCAGTTCTTTGCAAGCCTTGCACCATCAAAGGGAAAGGCTGGCTCTTTCCTGTAATACTGGTTAAGAGAAACGGGACTTTGCAAGAAACGGATGGATTGACTTAACTGATGAAGGAGAAAGAAGATAGTGACTTCTATCGAATTTGGAACTTCTTTTTTTTATTGGCTGGAGAAATGGGACTTGGCTTAGATCTAAAGATGTTTTCAAGTTATTATAAATGGATTTGAATATGATCATAGAATGTTAAAAGATAGGTAGTAGGGGGCTGACCCAGTAAGTCCGATGTATGTGATGATTGATGTTCTTAGTATTAGTTTAACATTTTAATAAAATTTCTTAAAAAAAAAAGGGAAAGGCTGGTTATAACCGATGCAAAGCCCGGTTTGTTCAGTAGTTTAAATAACCAAGCTGCTTATCTGCTTTCACGTGGCCTGTAGGATTCTAGCAGAATTCCAGCTTGCCGGGGGGGGGGGGGTGTTGGATGGAATCATCTGCAAAACATCTTTCTTGAAGAGCCATAGCACTTGAAGAACCGTAGCATCTCAGCAGTTAAAGGAAAGGCCTGTTCGGCCGGCAAAATATTTTGCACAGGCTTCGAGACAAAAGAAGTGGAAGGGATCTGCTGACAAGGGCGCTTTGGAAAGGAAGGAGGACTGTGGACTGCTTGATGGGAGAGCCAGGAATCCACCAACACGGCCCAGGTTAGTGGATTCAAACCTCCCTGTTCAGTGTTGACCCCCTTCACTTCTGTCTCCCCACAGTATCCTCACCCTCCACATGCATAGCAGGAAAGGAACCAGAACTGCCAGAATCTTTGCATAGACGTTCGTGGTTCATCCCCAGTCGGATTGCTTTGTGCAGAGGCAGCGTGACATAGTGGTTAAAGCACTGTACCGCTACTCAGGAGATTTGGATTTGAGTCCCCACTCAGCCGTGAAGCTCACAGGGTGACTTTGAGCCAGTCAGGGCCTCTCAGCCTAACCTACCTCACAGGGCTGTTGTTAGGAGGGTAAAATGCAGCAGAGCAGGATTATGCAACCTATGTTGCATAAGTTCCTCACAAGAGGAAAGAAAGTGGGATATAAGTATAATAAAGAATAAATGGAGACAAGGGGGTAGGCCTGGCCCATGTGGGGTGAAGGTGGGCTGAACTGAAAGAGAGCCAGAGGGCAGTAGCGGATAGAGAATCGGACCGGGACTGGGGGATCCCGGTTCTGGTCCCCACATTGGCCATGGAGCTGCCTGGGTGACTGGACTGGCCACTCTTTCCTTCAGCCACCTCACCGGGTTGTTGTTGTGAGGCGAAAGTGGAGACGCAGCAGAGGGTTATGCAAACTGCCTTCGGATCCCTGCTAGAAAAGGTCCGATAGAAAAATCCGCTTCGCTGTGTGGACTGCACAGCTCTGCACCGCTAGGGAGGCCCCGGTCCTAAACCAAAATGGCTTCTTGTGTTTTAAAAGCAAATACACCCCAAGATGCTTCCTCTAGCACTATGCTAGAAGGCACGCCAAGGTTCAGGTGTCTGGGCTTCATGGTTTTGGCCTACGACACGGGCAAAGGGAAGGTTTCATGGCAGCAAAACTCAGGTCAAGCCTGGGTTATTTACACAGCCTTTTTCTGTAATTACCAAATGGGTTGTGAAAGCAATAAAGGCAATCTTATTCTCAAACAATCCAGATCTTCACAAACATGAATAAATCATCAACCCCAAATTACCCAAGAAAGACTTTCAATTATTAATATAATACCGAGTTCCCAACAATCACGCACAATGCTGGAATAACAACAACACCGGATCCACACCTCTGCTCTCTCTCACAATCTCGCATGCAGAACCGTCCCCCCCCCCCCCCCCCCCCCAACTCCACAGGGATACTTGAGAGATTCAGTCTTTTAAGATTCCCAGGTAAGCTGATGTGTGAGGAATTTGCAAGTCCCCAAATGTTATAAGGAAGCGGCGGCTTTGGCCATTTGGATGGCTTTAAAAGCGGGTTGGCAAGTTCACACGGGAGGAGGCCGTCTGTGGCTACTAGGCTTGCTGGCTATGTGCCACTCCTTTACCAGAGGCGACCTGCCCGTGTGCGCCTGTCGCTGAGAAGCTTGGCGAAGCAGAGGTCTGGCACCCGTCCTGCTTGAGCAAGCCTGTGGGCAGGTTTGCCACCATGTGAACAGAGGGCTGGTCTGATCTTGGGTCAGACCTTGGGTCTGATCCAGCATGGTTTTTCTTATGTTCTCATAACTTCCCAGCTCCAGAATCGGGCTAAATGCTCACAGGATTGTGCCCTGCATACCTGGCCGATTTTCTGCCATTTCAGCACAGCCGGAATCAGTCGCCGGGAGGTCGCTGCCTCTCTCCCTCTCTCTCTTGACGGCCCATGGTGAGCACTGCTGATTTAACGCAGTGGAATAACTGTTCTGGGGGTTTCATAGGAAAGGTTAGGAGGGCATGTGGCCCAAGCCCTCAAGAGCATATGATAAAGGAGTCAGGATAGGTAGAGCTGGGAATAAATGAATGGAGAGCTGCAGCAGCTTTTCTCCGTGAATTTCTCCAGGTAGCCCTTCTCCAGGACCTGTTTAGCAGACTTCCAGCCACACGGAGAAGGAAAGCAGGAGCAAAGCCCTCCAAGCAAAACCCCTCTGAACAGTGGCCTTTTGACAACTAGTTGCAGGGCAAGGATGTTATGGAGGGGAATTTGGGAGACTATATTTGTCCTAAGCTAAAATAGCCGTCTTTGATTCATATCAAAGCAGGCGTGGTCGAATTGCCGGAGGCGAGGCGGCAGCACCCTTTGGATGTATGTCTCCCTCGTTAGAATATCAAGAGCTTCTGGCTGAAGCAAAGGTGAGAAAAAAATCTGATTAAATTGTTAAAAGGGAGATGGGGATGTAGGAAATCTAGCAGCAGACTGAGCTGGGGGACTGTTGGTGCAGTCCTACCCATGGGCAGCCCCACAAGCCTTCCCCAGTCTGGTGCCCTCCAGATCATTTGGGTTTCAGCCCTTACCAATGGTCAGGAAAGCTAGGAGTGGCGATCCGGGTGATGACACCACTGCTGGGACACAGTGCTGCAAAAGGAACCTGTGCCCGACTCAGGAGTAAGCCCCACGGACTCACACGCACGTTGGCGCAGCCATTCCCCATGTCCGGAGGAGTGGCCACGTATGCCGGGCTGGTGCGCGGCTGGTGCACGGCCTCCTCTTCTCCCCCTTTTCTGTCGCTGCCCACAGGCATCTTCAGCCACCGAGTCCTGGCTCCCAGGGACCCTCAGAGCAAGGCACCGTGGGCGGGGGACTAGGCTCCCACGGCCCGGGTCCCTCGCCCACGGTGCCCTGCCCTGGCCACGCTGGTGGCCCTTGCTGGCCGTCCTCCGGCTGCCACGCAGGTGCTGCCCGGGACCAGTGGGAGAGGCGAGCAGCCAAGCAGAGCAGGGGAGGAAGGGCAGCGGGGAGTGGAACGCGGAGCTTTCTTTGGGAGGCAGTGGCCCCGTCGTGCGGCTCCAGCTGCCTGGCGATGCGCAAAGGGCAGGGGCCTTGCGGTCCGAGCGCCTCACCCGCTGGGCACTGCCCCCACTGGCCACTGCCCCCATGTCAGGCCAGGCGATGGCTCTTGCTTAACTAGGAGGGAGGGGACAGCCAGACCATGCCCAGAAGGCAAATGCGACTGCATGTCTATTTGGGTCACTGGCCACAATGGAGAGTCCCCTGCCAAAGAAAGTGGAAGGGCTCGACCTTTGGACCCATTGAAGTAAATAACAAAAGACCCCATTGATCTTTACAATGCAGGATCAGGAGAAGCAGATGCCAAGATGAAAAGCATTTTGGCTTGATCTCGCTTCTTTTGGCATGCTTAATTTGTTCCTTAGTACATTAAGTCTTCCTTTGTATCTTGGGTTTATTTTTACCCTTTTGGTTCAGAAGATGCCAATTATAAAATCTTTTGAAAGTCTCTTCATATCGCATGTTTTCCTTTCCTTTCCGTTCCCTTTCCCTTTTTTCTTTTTCTTGCACAAAGAAGGGAAATAATGTGCGTGTTTGACAGGGATAGGATGGATTTATATTCGTGGCCAGAGGGGTTGTTTCCATGAAAATGCTGCCTGTTCTCAGGATCAGGATTGGGGGGGGACTAAGCCTGCTGGTCAGAGTGTCAGCAGGCTGCAAGGGGGATGGCTTAACATCCCTGACCATTGGCCGGGGGAGGTTTGGGGGGTGGTTTGTTGCTCATGTCACAGTCCTAGAAGTCATGGCGGCAGCTGCAGCGTTCAAGATAGCTGCAGGCACCCATGCCGGCCCGCCATGGCTTCCCTGAACTCCACTGGGCAGCTCGATTGTGAGAACTGGCCCACTGGTTTGCTCAGGAGGTTTGCGGGGTTTGCCTCTCGTGTCCAGTTCAGCGGTGCTGAACCTCCTCCACCAGGATGCAGGCTGCGCTCAGTCCTGGGGAAGCCCTGGGGGCCGGCGTGGGCAGGGACGGGGGAAAATGCCGAAAAGGGCAGGATAAAAATGCCGAGCATGCTGGGATATTTGAGCTCAAATCTCTTGGAGCAGCGAAGTCTTTCAACCTTGGGGAATGGGGAGAAAACGCCACCGAAGCCGGGAAAGGCCTGAACGCCCAGTGATTGGTGGGGCCTGGCGAAGGCAGGGACCTGGTGCTCCTGCTGGGAGCTGGACCGCTCATGGGCTCTTCCTTCAGCAAGGCTGGCGAATGGGGCGGCATAGAAGTCTCCTAAATAAGTTAAATAAATAAATAGCTAGCAGCTTTGAGAGGACCCTGGTAGGATGGTCTCTGGCGGGCCAGCCAGTGGGGCTCCCAGGTCAGTGGGGAGTATCCATGGCAGGTCTCAGCGGGAACCTTGAAGGAGCTCTCCATGGTGCTGAGCTTATTCTGGAGGGTGAGGATCAGTAATAGCTCCCTAAAAGTTCAGATTGAAACCTGGAGTGGATACACTGCCCCACTGACCTTGGAGATCCCAGCCTCTCCTTCCCCTTCTCCAGTGGCCCCTGGCAACCTTGCCTAGTGGTGTCGGGCCAGGGCAGCCATCTCAGCACCAGCGGTGGCTGTGTGTGGTTACCATTTGTGCTTCCTGCAATGCTCTTGGGGAACGCCATATCTGATCAGTGGGGCCCCTTGCAGCATGGGAGGACCCTTCCCAAGTGCCAGGCCTCAGCTCTTGCCTGAGGATGATGGGTGATGGCACCAGAACGATTCTTGAGCCACTGTTGAAGTCCTTCTCCCACTCCTTCCAAGCAGACTCAGACAACATAGAAACAGAGCGAGTCAGAAGGGGTCTCCCGGGCCTTCTAGTCTGACCTCCGGCACCAGCCGGCTCTACTCACAACATGCCCACCATGTCCAGCCTATCCTTGAACACCCGCACCGAGGGGGCCTCAACCACCTCCCGTGGAAGCCCATTCCACACCCTCGGGGTCCCAACTGGCAGGAAGTGCTTCCTGGCATCCAAATGGAACCTTGGCTCCCTGAGCTTTGCTCCGTTGGAGCGCGTCCTGCCTTCCTCTGCAGGGGTTCGTCCTTCTAGTGAAAAGGCATTATATTGTTCTTGCTGACCAGCCAGGCTAGCTGTAAAGAACAGTTTTGCAGTAGTCAATAACGAGTGGAACAAGCAAGGTTTGAACTTCAGCCATTTTAGAAATGTGACCCAATGATAAGAAGTTGGTTTGAAATGGAATCTTTCTCCTCCGTTGCAAACCTGAAATTAAAACAGCACATTTTCAATCCTTCTGCTTTTTTTTTTTTTTTTAAGATTATTCATTTTTCTTTAAAAATTGGGCAATATAACCCCAGACTGCATCATTAAAAGGAACAAAATTGAATTACTGTAATTTTAATGCAATGTAGAAAGATCCAATGTACTACATACTAATTTACTTATATATATCTATAAGTTTCTATATAGCAGAACGTACTGCCATTATTAAAAACATATATGTGTAAACTTCAACAAAAGCAGCCCAAATATCCGCATATTTATCCATTTGTTTTTCATGCCTAAAGGCCACCTGTTCAGAAACTGAAAGCTTCATTACGTCCTCCATCCAGGATGTGTTTGCAGGTGGCTGTTTATCTTTCCAATGTGATAATATCATCCTTTTAGCAGCCAAAAGGGTGTGCAAAATCCATTTATTTTGACCTTGCCTTAAGTTCCAAGAGATCTGATTCAAAAGAAGTTCTAAGGGACAGGGAGCTAATTCAAAAGAACAGGTGCATCCTTGAATATGGACAAGCGTTCCATCACAGAATTTATCCAAATTATTACCTCCTCCCAGATGGAAGCAGCCATTGGGAATCACCAAGCCATGTGAATAAGAGAGCCATTAGCTGCATTGCACCTCCAACAATGGGTTGATTTAATCAAGCCCTTAGCAAATGGATGTTGTGGCATCTACTGCACTGGAAACATCACGTTTTGCTTAAAGGCCAATTGCTCCAAAAGCTTGGAGTGCCTGACCCTTCATTACCTTCAGATTAATCATGCTTGGTCTGCCTTCCTTATTAGCATGCCCATTAAGCTTTCTCCCTGCAGGAGTGAGAGCTGGCTGGCTCTGCATGGCATCTCAGCTGCGGATTCCAGTTCTCCTGTGACTCCGAACCTGTTCCCACTTCCCTGAAAGGCTTTTGAGCTTGGAGAATGGGCCCCATCTCTACAGCCAGGTGCATTACGCCAGAATCAAAGCACAGAGCTCATACCCAATGTCAGTGGGGTGGTGTATCCACTCCAGATTTCAGCCCATACTTGATAGGAACTAAAAGATTCTGAGCCTCTTTAGGAAAAACTGAAGTGGAGATTCAAGTGGAGACCTGGTGTGGGGTGATTCCTTAGATGGCTTGGCACTGGGCCCCATCTGACCTTGTGCTCAGGAAATCATGATGCTTCCTTGCCTCACCTTTTCTCTAATGTTGCTTTATTTTATTTATTTATCTATTTGCTGGGGGTGGGGCGCTGGTGGTCTTCCAGCTACAGCTGCACTTCCAGTTCCATTCCACTCTTATCTCTTTGCAACAGCAATTAACTCCTGTATTCTTCTGTTTTCAGGTCATTCTATTCCGTTTATCCCAGTGTGCTTGAGGAGGCAGCCCTGGGTCAAGCAGCGAGCCGTAAACATCTCTTTCTAATTCGCTCTGGTGGTGGTACAGTGATCTGCATGCTGCCAATCAGCCGCCATATTGATGAGATTAGCTGTTAATTAAAAACTTAGCCAAGCCATGCGGAAGGGGGGGGGGGGATGACTCAATTAGCAGAATGTCACTGAATCTAATTTACTTTGCTTACCACAGATATATTCTCTAATGAATTAGAAAAGCGGAGTAGGACACCTTCAGAGGGAGATCTATGGGCTTAAAGGCTTAAATACTTTTAAACTTATTTAGACATCATGGTTTGGTTAGCTGGTGGGATGCTGAGGGTAGCTAATCTCACAGAAGGGCTGGTTATGGAGAACAAGACGTCCACTGAGAGCGTGCAGAAAGGTCCTGCTAGGAAGAAGACCTCTCGGTTTCTGTGTTTCCTTCCATAGAATTATCTGGAGCTGAAAGGCCCTAGGAGGCCACCCGGTCCAACCCAGCACTTAATCTGCAATGCTGGAGCAGCATCTTGGTGTCATAGACCAGGATTTTGGACCTTCTTGCTCAGAGAACATTGATCCCTGGTCCTCCACGGAGGTAAGAGGTCAGGGTGAGGATGCCGGCATGGAAAGACGACCTGATGCTTTCACCTCCTCAGAAATTAGTCCTCCAAAAGGAGGAGCTTTCCTGGCCTGACTTGGACTTCGAGGACACCTGCATGCTGCCAGCCACTCAGGGTTGGGAGGAGCCCTGTTGGAATCCATCCTTCAAGCTTCCAGGGGCTTCTGCTTGTGCTTGGCCTGGTCTTCCAAAGTGAGCTGAGCCCAGAGGAGGTCCACAGATGACCGTGGGCCTCCAGGCGTGCAACCAGCGACCTTCTTCCGTGGCAGCTTAAGCTGCCCAGAAGGGGGCTGCAGCCAGGCTGGAAGAGGGTCACTGCTTGTGAGGCCATCACAGGGGGTGCTTTCCTGGAGAGCCCCCCCCCCGCCTCCTTAGGTGCCAGGAGCAGCACGAGAGTGGCCCGGCTTGCACAGTGTGTGGGGCGTGATTCCTGGCCAGCGCCCTGCGGATGCTGAGTGAACTCACCTGGAACTCAGACCCTGCCTAGTGGGCTCGTCTGGACGGATTGCTCACACTTCCTAGCCGCACCCACATCACCACGGTGGGATGCAACTGAGGCAGGCCGGGCCCCTTGGAGAGACACGGCCTCAACGAGTGTGTAGCTGGAGCTCAGCAGCCGAAGGCTCAGAGGGCCAGTTCCTTGTTAGGGTGCAGTCTTTGCTGGAGCAACCTAGAAACCACCCCATCCGGCCTCCAGCCCCAGCACCAGTGGGAGCCTTCCAAGGTGATGATCTCTGCTCATCTCGCTTCCCCGCAGAATCTGATCCAGCCAGGTTCTTGTGGAGAACCCTGAAACCCCGGATACAGCACAGAGGACCCCCTGACCCTCCCATCTGAAACAGAAGCCCTTCACAGATGCCTTGGATTTTTTCTTTTATTCAAGTTGGCTGATCAAATTTCATCGCGTGGGAAGGACTGTAGCTCAGTGGCGAGACACACATGCTTTGCTGGCAAAAAGTGTGAGGTTGACTTCACTGCAGAGATAGAAAAGAAAGACCCCCCCGCCTCTGAGACCCTCTGGAGCTGCTGCCACCCAGAGTAAACAGCACTGAGTTTGAGAGACAGATAATTTGTCCTGGCAGAAGGCCAGTTTCTGCAAAGTCCAGTCCCAGGTGTGTTTCCTCAGAAGTCCTAAAGAGGCAGACACCCAAGTATTGATTAGACTGACTCCAATTTCAAGTACTGTGTTTGATCTGGACAGTCCAGCCCCCCGCCCCATGGCCAGCCCCCTTCCTTTCGACCCTGCCCCCAGTCCCTCTTCCTTTGGTGGCATCTATGCAGCTCTAGATAACTCTGCTAAGGATTAGTGACTGGCAGCAGGCGCTTGAAGCTAAAAATCACTGGGGGCGGGTGTGGGTTGTATTATTTTCTCTGCCCACTTTGTCTTCAGTTCCACTCACCACTGGGAGTCCTTGAAATCTGAAATGAATTCAGCCTGCGGCTGAAAAAGGTTGGACTGCAGCATGCAAAGACACGGATTCCCTGCGGCCAACTTCGAGCAGGTGGGACGCGCCTTTTTTTAGCCCAAAGGTCCCCTTCACTTTTGCACAAAGTCTAGGTGCCTCATGCTAGGAGTGAGAGGGGCTGAATTCAGAACAGACCAAATCTTATTTGCTCCCTTTTTCCTTCTTCCCACTTCCTCCTCACTCTCCTTGCCCCCTTTTCTTTCCCCCTCTTCTCTTCCCCTTTTATTCCCACGCACGGGACCCCTTTTCTTCAACGGTTTGCCAGGCAGGGGGCAGGAATGAAATGGGAAGCTGGCTGCTGGACTGAAATTCTCTTTCCTGGGCAATATTTCAGGCCCCTTTCCTGAATGTTCAATTTGGATGTTCTGTTTGGTTTTATTATAGGGAGACATTTCCACTGTTAGTTGTGGAGCTATATAAGGGAAAGCAAGCGGGATTCTACCCAAATAGCTCACTACGAAGTCATGCAATTACATCCAAACACATTAGGAGAGCTGTATTTATGTTCTTGTTTTTCTGCAGTGATTTCCTCCCCACAAAATATCTGCCTGGAGGCTTATTCCACTCCTCTTCCAGCGACATTAGTATTCCGGCGTTTAATTCACAAGAGCACTGATTGTAACTACCCGGGTCTCTATGGGAGCAGAAAATGCCCCAACAGAATATCAGTCATCAAGTAACAATGCTGAATGGCACTTGATTGTACATTGCACTAGTATTTGTTCAGTGCTCTCATAGCAGTCCCTGCTCAAATGACCTCTTCCGTTTGATTGCAAGCTTGGCCAGTCAGTCCTGGCCACGTGAGACACAGGCCTGGAAGAACGGGAGAGATCCAGCGGGGCTCGAAAGCTGGAGGCCCCCCAGATGGCTTGGACTGCAGTTCCCCTTCTGTCAACCAACATTTATTGTACTAGCCAAAGGCCATGACAAATATAGCAAATATATGCACATTAAGCGACAACATAGCAAAATTTCAAGCAATATAAACTATAAATAACTGAAAACATACCACGAACACAAATGCATCTTTAGCTTGACTCCTCTGAACCTCCAATGCAAGTTTACAGCCATTTTCTTATGATCTCTTCCCAATCTTTTTTGCCGCCAAAGCAAACAAAGCAACTTTGTGTGGCACATAACGATGAGCATCACACAAAAGAACAACTGTTTCTACTAATTCCTGTATCTGCATGATGGCGAGGCTTTCAAGACTCTCTCTCTGGGGACAGTATATAGATCGGATTATGGTTCCCAAGATCTCTTAGGGCCAGCCATATGACCCAACGCATCTGCAGGGCACCAAATTGCTGGCTCCAGAATTACAGGAACAAAAGACACCTTTCCCATGTCAGTTCAGGCACCACGGACATCTAGCAGTGGCTTTCTGAGCCCTTGGGCAGAGAAAGGTCCTGGGCCAGGCACAAGACCCTTTGAACCAATGCAGCCGGCCGGCTTCAACATCAGCAGGGTGTTTGATGGTGCAGCCAGAACGTCCAGGGAACTCTCCATGGTGCTGAAGCTATTTGGGACTAGGACTACGTCCCCTGGGCAGCTTGGTTCAAGCTCACACTGACATCCTGAGTGGGTTAGAGCCCTGATGCTCTTGCCTGGAATCCATCACTCTTCCATTCACAGGAAGCAAGTCCACGGATGCTCCAGAGGCACGACCATCAACCTTCTTCTGAATCACACGCAGCAGCGCAAACCAAGTGTGGGACACCATTTGTGCAGGTGTCGGGTGGGGCTCAACACCCAGTGAGCAGTCTGCTCACCAGAAAGTAGGACTCACAGCTCCAAGCAAGCAAGCTGGACACCTGGGAGCTGATCCCAGGGAACCCCCAGGATCCCCACTCCCATGCTGGAGGGGCTTCCTAGAGGGGCTACACTTCCCCAAAGCCCTGGCAGCCACCAGATCGTTTAACTGGAGATGCCCAAAGCCCTCCCAGTGCAATGGGGGTTCTCCACCTCTATGCTCTTCCCCTTCTCCTATATACACGGAAGAATGGTCTCTGCTGAAGGGCAGACACTCATCGTGATGGGTCTTCTGGCTACACCTCCAGATAATGTCCCTCTCCAAAGACTTCTGAGCAAACGGAGCAGTAATTGAAAATAGGAGAGGTTCTGGCACATGGTTCAATTGGTTGAAAAACAGAAAGTAGAGAGGAGGAATAAATGGTAAAAGTTCGCAATTTGGAGGTGTAAACCACGGGGTCCTACAGTCATGGATATGGGGGAAAGAGCCTTTCAACTCATTTGTAAATGATGTGGAAGCTTGCAGTCCTCACGGGACCATGCGGGAGAATTGGTCCTAAAGCACAACCACCCAGGTGCAGAGTATTTATTTAAAATGAGGGTTGGCAAACAAGGAACGACTATTGTGAAGGGAGTAGAAAAGAGTGAGTTGTGAACTTCACAACCTTATATATGGTTGTCCTTAAAGACTGCCCTGGTCAAAGAAGAGCTTTCAGGGCCCAGAATTACTCGTAGCTATAGCACTGTGGAAAATACGTCTTGAAATATATATTATGTCTGAACGTCGGAGTGGCTTTTTTTGGCAGCTGAACAAGGACTTATGAATGAACGCCAGCACAGTCGTCACAGGCCAGAAATAGGCTGCGGCTCCATCCATCCGGTGCTGCCACCTGCCTCGTGCCACACACGCAGCCGTGCGTTCTTTCATGTAGACCGTCTGAGCAGCTGGTTGCGACAACGCTGTTCTCCTCCGGAGATGTCGTCTCTTTTCCGTACATTCGCCGCCTTTCAGTTCTGCGACGAAATTTTAAAGCATTAAGGAAATTACCATGGTGATGAGGTGCTTTGCAGAGAGATGCTTTCAGAAGGAAGAGAAGAAGGGCATGTAAGCTTAGCGCTGCTCACAAGTTGTAACAACCCCGTCCAGCTGAATGTGTGCAATTTTCTCAACAAAGTCGGTGGGAAAATAGCCGGTTGCTGCCACACCTTGCAGGGCGCAGGCAGAGAGGGCTGAGGGGGTGTCAATGTGAGTGTGCTGAAGGGACAGCGTCATGGAAGGAAACATTTGAGGCCCATTTTTACTGATTCAGGCCATCAGTCCGCCCTGCCCAGTGGTCTTTGAGTCATCGAATAGGAGAGTTGGAAGGGGCCAGAAGACCATTGAGTCCAACCCCCTGCTGTTGCAGGACACCAAGTCACATCATCCCACTCAGAGGGCTGCCCAGTTTCTTCCTGAATGTCTCCAGTGTGGGAGAGCCCCCCACCTCTCCAGGCAGCTTGTTCAAATGTTGTATTGCTCTGACAGTGAGAAGCTTTTCCTGATGTCCAGCCTGAATCTGGGTTATCACAACTTGAATGGATCATTCCGTGTCCTGCACTCTGGCATCAGCAAGAAGAGATCTTGACCTTCCTCTTTGTGACAGCCTTTGAGTGATACCACATCCCCCGCCCTTTGGATCCAGGACAGCTTGTCTCTAAACTGGGGGCTTAGACTTTGGAGTCCTACCATTGAGGTCCCTGGTTTTTGGAACTGGGGCTCCAGACATCCTTTGCACCCCCTCCCCTCCACCCAAGAAGTTCAGGATGTGTCCGAGGCAGCCTGATCCTGTGGGGGAAAGTCTGCATGTGTTCAGCAGAAAGATCACTTAGGTTTTGTAGACTAAGTCACATTTTCCTTCATTTGCTGCTCATCAAGGATGGACGACTGGAGCGGCTGCACCTCTCAGGGTTAGTCCTACCAGTGGGCAGAATGACGCTGCTGATGCCGGCTGCTGATTTCAGGTTTCAAGACAGATCAGTGAGGTGTGATCTTGATTGATAATTACTGTGTTTTTGCAGCCGGGGAGAGAGAGAGAGACAGACAGAGACAGATAGAGAGACAGAGACAGAGACAGAGTCACTTGTGGAATTTTAGGAGCTGCACCTTAACTTGGCAGAAGGCAAGGTCTGGGAACCAGCAAAATATTTTGGGCCAGCCATGCTTGCAGGAACCTTGGTTGGCCTGGCTTTCTTCCGAGCTGCATGGGAGCAAAGCAGTTAACGTAGCTTTTTGTTTCTGCTCCATTCCCTTTCCATTTCTGCGTCCATTTTTCTTTAGCAATGCTCTAATGTGCTGTTGTCCAACCACTTAGATATTTTTAGAGGCGCCTCGTGAACAATAAATCTGCGGGTACCGGTCTACCAACGTGAGTGCTCCAACATTACAGAAGATTAATTCTGGGTGTCTGCACATCAGCCTATCTCTAATTTTAACTTTATTGCTTAACTGATTTCATGGCTTGAAGTAGTAATTCTTATTTTTTATGTCCCCCAGCACTCCAAATTAGTCTCGGAGCAGAAGCACATGCGCACATAGTCCTCAAATTAAATTAATCCAGAGGATATAACTCCCTCATTTAGTGATCAGTTCTGAAAACGCAATGGACAAAATTGCTTAATTAAGAAAATAATACCGAGTTGGTGTTCCTTCGACACGGTAATGAAAGCAGAGCTCCTTTTCCCACTGTGAAGGGTGACACTTCCCTTAGTATGCATAATGCCTGAATTCATGCTTGCATTTTGCTTTGGGGTGTGTGTGTGTGTGTGTGTGCGCACATCTTCCTTAAAGCCAGCTTTCAGGTGGGTCACCTGTAACCCCGTGACAGCCAGTTCAATATGCACCAGCATCCGCTATTCTCAGGGTCCTGGTCTCACAACAGCCCTGTGGGGCTGGTCAGGCTGAGAGTCGGTGGCCTTCGTGGCAGGAATTCTTCTTAGTGGGGTGCCGATGGGATCTGCCAGCTCTCCAGGGCTCCCTGTTCCCCCTGAGCTTAGCTGCACCTTCCGGGACGACCTGTCATCCTCACTGTCGTCCTCTCTATGCTTCCCAGCTGCAGAAGCTCTCTGGGCGGTTTGCCACAGCTGGAAGGGTCTTGTCGTGATGCAAGGTTTTGGGAGCCTGGCTTGGATGGACAAGGAGCTTCATCAAAGGCCTGCTCCTGGTGTGCGGCTTCCTTGGCTGGGATGGAGGCCACTGCCTGCGTTTTGGTCCCCCTTGGGGACACACCAATGGGCACTGCCTGCTTTTGAAATTTCCTGGCCAGGATGCTTCTGAACGCGGCCCGCTGGTGGGAGAGGGCTTCTTGCGGACTTTGCCTTCTTGCATGCCTCTCAGAAGCATCTGGTGGGCCACTGTGGGACTCGGGACATGGCAGTAGATGGCCTTTGTCCTGACCCCGCAGGGGTTGTCTTACCTTCTCGCAGTCCAGAACAGCTAAATAGAACCTTCAGCTTCAGAGGCAGTCTACCTTGGATGCCAGTGGATGGGCAGCAAACAGGGGAAGGTGGCTGTTGACCTTTCATGCTTCTTGGGGATTTTCCGGAGGCTTCAGGTTGACCAGTTTGGGGAAAAGGATGCTAAGAGGGCCACTTACAGCCTTCTCAATCTTTCAGCCTACAACTAGCATCAGTCTTAACCAGCATTGCCAATGATGAGGGATCATGGGAGTGGTAGTTGTCCGCCCTTGAGAATGACCATTGATCTGAACCAGAGGAGTTCCTCCTAGACTGTTATGAACCACACCTGTCCAAGCGCCAGAATCCACTCGTCCTTTCCATTTCAACCCTGGGACGACCCTGTGAGGTAGGTCAGTCTAGGAGTCGGCCGCTGCTGGAAGCATCCAGTGACCCCCAATGCCAGGTGGGAACAAGGACCAGATCCCCCAAGTTTCAGTGCGGCAATAATCAGGCCTCCACATGGGCTTCTCTCTGCAAAAAGGGTGCCAAAATTCTACCCGGCACCATTCGTAGCAGCATCCCTTGAAGCGAAACAATACGAAAGACTCAGGATGCAAAAGGAGAGAAGCGCCCCAGCACAAAACAGCAGCAAATCTTGGTGTTTGTTAGTGATGATATAGTAACTGATATCTATCTGCACTGTCCTTGATTCAGGAGATGGGAATAACAGTTCATGTTTTGAAGTCTTATCTCTGAGTTTCCTTGAAAAGGATAGCATAACTCTCCCATGTTCAACACTGATTAAAACTTGAATGTCTCTTGTTTGCTAGATTTTCTATTGACTGCAACAATGGTCCAACAAAGCTATGTTGCCAGTTTCCTTGATTAAAACAATCTCCCCTGCTAACATCTGAGTAATTTTCAGCCACCGTATTAAGACAGGAACTAAAACAAAGATCATACGTTTTTTCAATACCCCATTGTCGTCTCCAACAAATGCTTCTGACAGAATTAATAGACATGTGTTTGCTCTCATCCCTTTCCCCTTTCTTGTCTTTGTTGTCCTGAAATGACTTTTTTTTCACATCCATTCCTCTCCCCCTCTCTTCCCCCACACTTCTCCTCTCTTTTCAGGAGAAAGGAAAACAGTCCACCCATGATTTAAAGAGCATTTCTTTTCTTCTGATGCTTTCTCCTCTCTGTTCTCATTTTCCTTTGTAAAGCAACCTTCATGCAAAGTTCACGCAAAGTCATAATAAACAGGAATGACACCAAGGTCACAACCACATGGAAGATCTTCATGGTTTGGAAGGTGCTCATCTGATTCTTGTCCACCAGAAAAAGATATGCAGACATAAGCTGGTGCTTCTTTGAAGCAGTATTCCTTTTTTATTTTTGAACTGTTGTATCGCCTCCAAGCCAAGCTGGCTAACAAGGCAGGAAACAAGAGGCAAACCTGCTCTGTTCCCTGCACAGAGACAAAACACAGGCAGCGAAGACAAATCATGGATGCAGAAGAAAAGACAGTGCTGGCGTGGTCTGGGGGTTGCAGGGTTTGACTGGGACTCCAGAGAACTCAGTCCTAGTCCCCACTCGGCTGAGAAGCTCCCTGGATGACGTGGAGCCAATGGCTGACTCTCAGCCTAACCTACCCTGCCTCACAGGGTTGTTGTGGAGACTGCAGAAGAAGATTATGTCAGCTGCCCTGCAAGCCTTGCAGGAAAAAAGGTGTGACATCAGTGTAATAAATTAAACATACGCATGGAGAGGAGAAATGCCCCCAGATCACGGACAAAACACCCATGCATGTAAATTGCAGGAAATACCTACAAAGAGTTAAAATGTGCACGTGCATAAAAGCCTCGGCTTCCTCCGCAGCACTCAAACCCCAATTGCAGGCCACACGCTTTATTGCGTCCAAATGCAAAATCATCAAAAGGAGTCTCTGGGCATACCCAAAGTGGTTTGTTGAACCCAAGCTAGAGATTGCTTCCCAGAACTCTCTTTATGGGCACATTTGTGCCCCAGCCGCTCGGGAGGCCACACTGGGAATGAGCACGTCTCTCTTGCTCGCAGCTCCTCTGGCTGGGCCTCTTGCCCCTGCTCACCGCTTGCCCTGGGGCCCATCTCCGAGGGGGGTGAGCTGCCCTTGGGCCTTCCTCATGCCCTGGAGCCCCTCCCACTGGCTGCCCGCTCCAGCCACGCTCAGGAACGACCCGGCATTGAGACCACCCGCTCCTCTCCTCCACTTTCATCCCAGGACCTTGGGCCACCTGAGCTCCCCATCCTCATCGAGAGCTTTCTCCACGGAGTCTGGATGAACATCCCTGAAAGGGCCGGGGTCCTGTGGGAACGCTTGTCTGGCCTGCCACCCGCTTGCTCCTGGCGTGTAACACTCTTTGGGGCTGCGGAAGAGGGCTTGTTCAGCATGTTCCTCTTTCAGCACCAAAGGTAATTTTACCAAAAGGGAGGGTTCTGCAAGTGCCGCACTGAGAAATGTTTTCTCTAATCTACTCCTTTTCTAATCTACTCCTTGTCTTTCTTGGATCAGGGTTGGGCAGCTTCTTTCCCACAGCAACCTCCTGAGTGGAGGGGAAGAGGGAGAAAAAGCCGTCATTCCAGCAGGCTGTACAGTAGAATATAAGATGGCGATTTCTCAACAGTTCTGCTGCAAAGCGGTTTATTTTTTCCTCTGCCCACCTCTTCCTCCTTTCCTTGTGTGTTGAGTCTTTTTGGTTTGTATGCTTGTGGACAGGGACTTGACTTGTATTTCTAATTACATGCAAGTCTTTTTGGCTGAGGAGTGGGATAAAAACACTAAATAAATCAGGATGTTTTCTACATGGAAAGAGATTTTTTTTTTTTAAAGTTAGCCTGTGCTGAGGATCAGAGAAAAAGCAAAACAAAAAAAACCTGCTCAGTCAATATAAGCATGCTTTAAATGTGGGTCCTAGACTTCTTTTTCTTCTTTCCTAAAACATTTAGGATGCTTATGTGCGTTATCAGTTTGTAGGTTTGTATGTAAACCGTTTTCATATTATACATAATATTATATTTTAAGTCTTTTCATCTTTGTAAACTGCTTTGGCTATTGGGAGGTACAGAAATGTAATCAGTGAATGAAAGACATAAATGTAGGCACAAACTTCTTAATTCATCCATTTGATATCAAAATTGCAGCAATATTAACACAAGGTGATTTATTTTGTCCATATTAGCTTGCTTTGTAGAACTTTTGCTCTCTGATGCAGTGACCATACAGTTGTTTTTGCCAATGCCTATATGGATTTCTTTCTTTCTTTTGTTCTTATGGCCATGCAGTTTCTCCATTCTCCCCATAGATCTATTTGCTAAAATAAATTGAAGTGTGAGCAAGAATATAAGTCACAATTTGTACCAGAAATATCTGCAATTCCTAACTCTGAATTAAACACATCCGTTCATGAATAATGAAGTAGAAATGGGCCAGAGGAAAAATGAGATAAGATCTTCAATCCATGTATTTTTAATTGCTTCATTATCAAAAATTGAGTGTGAATAGCTATGGATGCAGTGCGTTCTTAATGCATCAAAAAAAAAAAAAAAAGAATGGAAAGGAAAGGAAAAAAGAAAGCAAGAAATGTGAATGTTTCGACCAACTCACAAAGGGCTATCAAAAATTAATTTTGTGTGCTGTGATCATTGGGAAAATACGTGATTTTGTGGCAGTGGCATAAAACATGCCATTTATATGCAAATAAGGAACCCCTCTCTTCTTTCTCCCATTTTTGAGCCCTTCCCCCACTATTCTTTTTAATGAACTGTAGTGATAAATCAGATGCTTCCTTTTAATCAGTAGGTTAAAAGGGAGAGGAGGTGATCAGAAGCTTGCGGCAAGCGATGGTTGCAGAATAAAAACACGAAGAAGAATGACAGACGATCGGTCCAAGAGATGAGCTTGCAATACTTGTCTGAGAAATGGCCTTTTCCCATAGAGGTTGCCCTGTTTTCTATGTTCCAGGGGAGGCCTGGCTCTCCATACCATAATGGGTTGGCCATGATGGGTTGGCCCACTGTGAGGTGAAGGGCCTCCTCTGCGTTGGCCCCTTCCACCTGGAAAGTTGCTTGTGTGGAGGGCAGAAGTAGAATCGAACCACCCTGTGCAGGGATGCAGCACCAGCACTGTGGCCCCCTGCCAGCCCCCCTTCAGGCTTTCCTGCCCCCTCTGAGCTCAGCTTCACTCCTCCCGCTGGTTGTGCAGGGACGCATTTTCTTGGCCACAAAACATTGGCCCTCGTTGGAATGTAACGCTTTGCTTTAGTACTGTTTTTATTTATTTGATTTCAATTCCTCCTCTTCCTCCTCTCGAGGACCCAAGGCAGCTCACATTGTCCTCCCAACAACCCTGTGAGGTAGGTTAGGTTGAGAGCCAAGATTGGTCTGAAGTCAGCCAGCAACTTCACGGCTTAATGGGGAATAAAACCCAGATCTCTGGAGACCCCGTCCAGCTCTGGCCACAATTAAGATCCACGACCTTTAACTGAAGATCTGCTCCTGGCAGATGAAAACTAGATCAGTCTTGCTATTCTGATGGAAAGGAGGCTGATGGGTGCAGCGAAGCCACTCCTGGCTTTAGTCTGAACTGAGCCCTTCCTCCAAAGTGGCTGCAACCCCACGGACAGGTCCTTGCACGGCCAGTCCACCGCCTGGCATAGGTAAGCTTCCACACCCATTCACCACGCTGCTGTTTCCCTGTTTGGACTCTCTTTGGAAACAAGGTTTTGGGGGCTATCATGATGAGTAGCTGCAGTTCGAAGTTATTTGATTTATTTGGAACACTTATATGCCAATTATTCTAAACTTGTTCACTTTTATGTACTTAGCCTTTCTGAGAGCATCCTCCAAAACCTGCCTCCGAGGAAGGCTTGGCTGGTGGCAAGAAGGGGCAAGACCTGCTCTATGGTAGCCTCCAAATTATTGAACACTCTGCCCACCAAGGCCTGCCTGGCACCTACTTTTACTATCTTTTCTGTGCTTTATGTAGAATTTTATTAAGAGCTGTACACCACCAAGAGAACATTGGCTAATGGGTGGTGTATACATGGATTAATAAAGTAATAGTGATGGGATATACGTGTAGCCCAAATTAAGGCTTGGCTCCTAGAAAAACAGCCCTTGGTTGGCTTGGGTGGACTCGAGGCTCCGCTGACCCCATCCGTTGCAGCTGGCGAGAGCCTATTTCCAGGGGTTGCTGTGGGAACTGAGCATTAAAGTGTCTCCTTGTAAGTTAAGCTTGGCATCTTCACTCCCTTTAGATCACCCAAAGCTCTTTTCCCCAGCCAGGGTAAAAGAATATCTAAATTACAATGAGCTACGATAAAGGACAAAGGGTTGATAGTGAGTAAGGGGAAGTTTCCCCCCTTCTCTTGTAATGCTAGATCCCGAAGTCACCCAGTGAAGCTGAATGGTGGCAGACTCGGGGGAGACCCAAGGAAATGCTTGGCACGACTCCTACATGAGCTCATTTTTACAAGGTGGTGTTCTGGCTGTTGACTTGGACGGCTTTGACGGGGGATTAGCCAAAATCATGGACGAGAAGGCTAGCGATGGATCATGGCCTGGATGGCTCTAGCATCAGAGGCACTTGGTCTTTCAAAACCACTAGCTGGGGTTTGGAACTTTGTTTTATTTTTACAGTGCATCTATGCAGAGGACAAATCCATTTCCTGGGGCAGCTCACACAACAAAGCAGGTTAAGGACGACAACAGATTTAAAAGGCATAAAGTGCAATACAGATTTAAAAGGGATCAATAATGATAATCTAACATCTAAAAACCTGGGAGAAAAGCACAGAAATGTCTGGCCCCTGAAAGTCGTGTCTGACGTGGTTAAGAGTGCGGGACTGGGACTCAGGCGATCCTGGTTCCAGTCCCTGCACAGGGAGCCAACTGGGTGACTCTGGGCCAACCACAGACTCTCAGCCCAACCTACCTCACAGGGTTGTTGTGAGGATAATATTGAGAGCAGGAGGAGCGTTATGTAAGTCAGCTTGAATTCCTTGGAAGGAAAAAAGGACGGACATAAAGAAAAGAAAAATAAGCAACAAGGGTTGGTATCAGTGAGTCTTCTTGGGGAAGACTGCTTAAATGGGGCATGCGGACCCTACCTGTGGGCTTCTCGTGGGCGTCCAGTTAGCCAAGGCGGGGGCAGAAGCCCAGTTTGAGGGGAGGGGAGGCCCAAGACCCTTCGCCACATGAGGCAAAGCAAAAAAAGCTGCCCTGCGAGTGCAGAAGCCTCTGGACCTGCAGCTGATTCGCCTTCTGTGCTTGCAGCAGGGTGGGGTCCTTCACTGCCGAGTGGGAGGGCTGGCCCTGCAGATCGGCCCTGCTCTGATCCACTGGGACTATTCCTGCTTACTTGGGATCGTACGATGCCAGCTCACGCTGCGTAATCTGCACGCCGTATCCAAAGGAAGCCTACCTCCAGATGAAAGATAGCATCATGGTGGTGGAAGGGGCTTTGGGAGTCACCTAGGCCGGTCCCTTGCTCTGGGCAGGGGTGGCGTATGGGCCATCAGGAGCCACTTCTAGAATGCTTTAATCAACACTCTTTTAGCACCTCTAACACGCTCTGGTCCTCGTGGAGTTTCCCGTCTGCTCTTTCTGCCTCTGCGCTAAAATATGATTTCCCTCCCGCCTTCTTGCTTAAGTGATAAACCAATGGAAATGGAAATTTAATATATGGAGGCTGTATAGATTTAAACGGAAAACTTGGTAGCTCTAAATAAAAGGCTCGCTTGATCTCATAATGAAGTACCCTCAACCCTGGAAAAGAAGCCCTTTCATATATTTTGGTTTCATCTTGGCGGCAAGAGTCAGGGATTCTGGAAGGCTGCTTGGAAAAGGCTGTTACGCTCTTCCAACTGGCCACAGATCAAGCACCAAGTGGCGAGGCTGCGATGTCCAGTCCAACAGAAAAGCCAGCGGAACCGGGATGCTTTCAAAGAAGCATCCAGATGTCTGGAAACCGTTCAGTTGTGAAAGACACCCCCCTCCAGTGCTTTTGACATACTCCAGCTTGGTGTTGGAGACTGCGACAATCTAGCGATATTGTAATGAAGTCCAGAAGAGGTCTTGAAATGCAGTCTCCATAGCAGAAGCTGTTCCTGATGGAATCCAAACAGGAGGAGGAGGAGGAAATGAAATACAGGAAATGAATAAACTAAATGAAGTTTATTTAGGAAACTGGTAGGAAGTCCCAGAGTCCAAGGCTCTGCTGTGTGTACCATTCCTTTGTTTGAGCGGTGTGGTTAGGCAACTTTAGACCCTGAACTTAATGTTCCAACAGAGATGCTTCTGTTTAGAAGTTAATGTGTCATGTACACAAGCCTTTTGGGGCCCCCTCTGCTTAGTGGAGCTCAGACCTCTGCCCCAAAGTCCTGCCAGGATGGCACCATTGCAATCTTTGGTTGATCGCAGGTTGCTGGTCCAGAAGATTTGCTGCTGTGATCTCAAGAGCTGACGGTGAGCAGACAGGTGGTGAGACAGAAGTGGCCGGATGTGGGCACCCACCACCCCGACAGGTAGCCAGACGCTTGCCATCGCTGGGCCTCTAAGAACCCCAGAGAGAAAGGCAGTTTTTATATACTCGAGAGTCAATGAATCCATCAGAATTTATTGTGTCATTAGAGAGCCATAAAATCTGGACACAGAAACATAGCCATTAGAAGCTTGTGCGTGGTTCACAACGCAATCTAAAAAGATAAAAGCCACCATGGGAGTGAAAGAAATGTCTTGCCAGGCTTATTGCAGATGACCGACTGGGATGGGGTGGCGGCAACACGGGACGACGCGGGGTCCGGGCTCTGAGGTCCTGAGCATGCAGCTGGGAATCCACCTGCAGAGTGGCTGGCCTGCAGAGCCGCCAGCTGGAGGGGCAAGGAGCGGGGGGAACGGCCCCGCCTCGCACCCCACAGGATCCTCTGCAGGCCTTCCCTGGGGCAGCTGAAAGCGGCCACCCAGATGAAGGGCAAAGGCTGCCGGGCACCCTGCCGTGGATGCGTGTGAGCTTTCGGAGGGTTCTGAGCACCGAATGTGCCCCTGGCCCCATCATTCCCTGTTTTATGTCAGCCAGAAGCTGTTCTGAGCACCTTGCAGAAAAGGCATTGGCTCATTAGAGGGTTCAGTATTCCATGCAAATCAAAGTGTTAATATCAAAGTCCCGATCAGCTTGGGGCCAGGTTATCTAAAGGAGCGCCTCCTCCCATACATACTGCACCTGCCTGGACACTAAGCTCATCATCTGAAGTCCTTCTCAGACAGCCCCCTCGGAAGGAAACAAAGAGGTGGACTATGAGGAGAAGGGCCTTTTTGGAAGCAGCACCCCTACTCTGGAACAAGTTCCCCAGAGGGGTTTGTCGGGTGCTTTCTCTACGTGCCTTTTGGCCCCAGGCAAAGACCTGCCCATATCTTAATATTTAATGCCATCTTAAATGATCTGATTTGGTGTTTATCAAATTTAATGCTACTGTGCCTTTGCCTTTAAGTAAATTAATCGAGACTAATTGTGTAGTTTTACTGTGGGATTTTTCTGTGTTTTTATTGGTATGATTGATTTTCATAGTCTATATGTTCAGTTTAATAGCATTGCTCATTGTGTCTATTTTTGTTATCATAGTATTGGATTCTGTAACCTGCCCAGAGAAGCCCTCTTGCCTAATGGACAGGATAGAAATCTAATAAATAAACAAGTAACCTATTACTTTCTTCACTATGAGGACTACATTAAAAAAAGTTCCAAGGATTCCGCACCACAACACACTCAAGAGTCCTTCTCTTTGCTATCGGTCAATTCACATGGGAGTCCATGAGCCATAACAGAGTTGCACAGCATGGCTAGGAATTTGGGCCCTCAATGCTTGCCGGGCCTTCTCCTGCGCGAACCGTTGGAGCTGGCCTGCAGCTTCTGCCAGGATCCCGCCTCTGTCAACCTGCTTCGTAGTTAATAGTATGTTAATAGTATGTTAATTATTAATTATAATAGTTAATTATTAATAGTTAATAATATGCCTGGCCGCCCCTTGAGATCAGCGGGAGAGGCCCTTCTCTGGGAACCCTCCGTGAAAGAAATTAGGACGGTAAGTACTTGGAGGAGGGCTTTCTCTGTGGTGGCGCCCAATCTATGGAATGCGCTCCCCAGAGAGGTCCGCCTGGCGCCGTCGTTATTTGTTTTTTCGGCGCCAGGCGAAGACCTTTTTATTTAAGCGGCATTTTAACTGTTAGTATTACTAGATTTTATCTGGCCAGGGCGGCTTATTTTAGATTGTATTTTTTTAGTTTTAATTAAATGTTTATATTTATTGTAATTTATATTATAATTACTTTTAATTTATTGTTGTAAGCTGCCCCAAGGCTTCGGCGAATGGGGCGGCATAAAAATGTTTTGATAAATAAATAAATAATAATAAATAAATAGTCCAGAAGGCTCCAGAAGATTCTAGAACTCTAAATGCAATTTCTAAGAAGGTGCTCATTCTCATGAAAGATCCCCCGTGCTGTGGGATTCTAAATGCTTGTGCTGTGATAAGGATGGCTGTGATCCTTCTAATTCTCTGCTCTCACTTACGCCCATATTTTCAGCAGTCCCCTCTTCTGCGATGGGCGGAATTCTGCCTATGCATCGTTGCCATTAACGGTGACCAACAGACCACAGTATTGCCTGCCTCTCAGCACCTTCTAGCAAACTCTTAACTGAGCAGGTGTCCTTGCTGAATTTCTGAGCGCTGTGTAGTTGCCAGTGCAGCAAGAGCACCAGATGTCACCCCTCTCATCGTTTTGCTCAACTCTACACTCGACTGCTTCCTTGGACTCCAGCCGCATCAGGAACATCTGACTTCAAGGAACAGTCAGTAAAGCACATGCCTCTTTTTATTGCCAGCGGTAACAACCAGGAGAACAACACTGGACATATGAACACCCATCACAAAAGGTAGTTTGCTCACAGAGAATAGTTATATTTATGACTGGTTAACACAGAGGTGGGGAACCTTAAGGCAGGAAGCCAAGCCAGGCAGAAAGCCAAGCCCAGGCCTCCTGGGGTCCCAATCCGTCCTTCCATGCCCCCTTTCTTCAGTCTGACACTCATTTGGGGTTTTTCCAGGTTTGTATGAATTATTCTCCATTGTACGTACTTTTCAGCAAGAGAAATGTATTATGTGCCTGTCATTTTCTACCCATGGTTGTTTATGGGTACTTTAGATGTTGTAATACTCCATTTTTCTTCTGTATCAGAAGAAAACGCATTTTTTAAGGATCAGGGAAAATGTGCTATTTCATTCTAAAAGTGAAAGAAAAGGTGACTTCCTCTTGTGCATTTGTGCCAACCGGCTGTGGTGCAGTGCCACCTAGAGGTGACATAGCAGAAAAACACCACTCAGACCTTGGTGGTATCACGTGTTCCCACATGAGAAGGAAGGGAACTGCCCTTCCCACATGGACGAGGAAGCAGCGTGGCTGCCATAGCGTGGGAAGGGGGCAGCGAGAGCACCCGAAAATGGAAAATATTGGCGACCCTACTGAAGGGGCAAGGATCCTTTCTGGATGCCAAGGATGTGCTCAACCACTAAATGAGGTCGCTTCCCCCCACACTTCTGGTGTGGCCAGAGTAGGGTCGTTATTACGAGTGGCGTGAAAGGAGTAGCTGCTCAGGGGGCCTAGTCAGCTGGGGTCCCACGGAGGAGCACCTCCAGGACTCATTCCTCCCATGCACCCTTGCTGTTCCACCTTGGTGCTGAGGAGAAGAGGCAGCCGCCATGTGCTTGCACACTGGTTCTTTGGTGAGTGGCTGCGATGAGGAGGAAGCACTGCTTTGCCCACACAGATTCTCCTGATCCTAAAGCTGCTTTCCATGGCCGCCCACCTAACCTTTCAGCTCCCCTCCAAGGAGACTGTTTGTGAGGATTCCGTGCTGCCTTTTACCCTCCCAGCTCTTCAACTGTCTGGGTGTATTCCAAGGCCACCTCATGCTCCAGAAGTGTCATTTTCCCGGCCAGTCCAAGTAGTATTGATAGCAAAAGGACCGTAACCAGGCAGAGACATTTTATACAAAAATACTGTCAAAAAGCAACGCTTCCTTGTATATGAATATTTATGTGACTTACAATGACTGCGCTTTATGTAACCAAGTCCTGCTATTAATGCAGATGAGCAAAATCAAATGTCTGTCTGTCGCAAATAGATCACAAGAGCTTTGAAGTCCAACGCATTCCCAGGAACTGATCTTTTTCTGTTGCAATGAAAGATAAGAAGGGAGGAAGCGCCAAACGAGCCTTCTTCTCATTAGATGACACATGATAATGAGCAGGGAGGGAGGGGGAAGAGGAGAACCTCAATGCTAGACTTGAAAGGTTTCTTGATCCTAAATCAGGCACCGATGTGTCATGAAGATGGCATGCAAAGATCTGCTGTTTTACGCTTGGGGTCGTTCACAAAGGATTTAAGCCCTGACCAAATCCCGGATTAGGGCCCTTGGCTTCTTCAGTGGGGCAGGCAAGCAATGCTCAGGGCTAGTGCGGCAGGGCTTCAGATGCTCGTGTGCAGGCAGCCTGTTGACTAAGTCCATCCAGCTTGGCTTCTCCTCTTCGTCTTTACATCCTGATTCTCCACCCGCCTTTCATTCTGCTCCACCCAGTGGTGGTGGCAAGAAGATGCCACCATCTCCATTTCTCCTGCATCTGTGCCTCTTAGCAAGCCCCTGGTAGCGGGATGGAGAAGGAAAGTGAGGAGCAGGAGCGGCTGGTGGCCCTGAACCAAAGGAGCATGGAGGGAGTCCAGCCCAAGGATTCTGGTCCCCACTGGGCCACAACGCTCATGGGGTGGCTCTCAGCCTAGCCTACCTCACAGGGCTGCTGTTGTGAGGGGAAGATGGAGAGGAGGGATGAATGATGGAAACTGCCTTGAGTTCCTTGAAAGAAAAAAAGTCAGGGTATCATAGAAACATAGAAATGGAGCTAGGCAGAAGGGATCTCCCAGGCCATCTAGTCTGAGCCCCGGCTCCAGTCGGCTCTGCTCATGATATGCTTACCATGTACCAACATAAGAAATTAAATTAAATCAGAACAAGTAAAAGGCCCTTGCAAAACCTGGAGCCAGAGTGAAGCACCCAAGTAATGTGTCCTTTCTCTAGCACCAGCAATGCTTTGCAGTGCGTTCTACATTCCTGTTATGTTGGAACAACTGTCTGTCTCCAGCCAAGGTGAGACCACTGTGTTTTGCAGCAGGACATCTCATCCTAGAGTTCAGTGGACAGATGCAACCCTTTCACCTTTCTAGACTTGCCAACTTTTCTTGGACCAAAGTTCAGCCTTCGATCAGATGTGAAAGTCCTTCGTAATAATCCCATGAGTGAGGCAGGACAAAAGAAACACTTCTTTGTGCAATGCTTAATTAACTTATGGAATTCCTTGGTGAGGGTCACTAGCTTAGATGGGCTTAAAAAGGATTAGGCATTCTCACGGAGCATATGTGCTGTCGATGGCTAAAAATGCAGCTTTGATGCACAGTGGCAGGGAATGTCTTTGTGCACCACATGCTAGAGGACAAGAAGACATGAATACCATGCTGTGAGCCAGGAGTTAATATTAGAAAGAGAGTCCCAAAGTATCAGTGAGAACTGCTATCATTGGAAAGGTCTTGGAGGCCAATTCAATTCCAGCTTGACAGGGCAGGATCAATTCATTCATTCATTCCATTCATTCCAGATAGTAACTAGTCAGCTTCTGGAGCCAAGCCCTACTAAATCAATGGCCATGCACTGAAATAAATAGGGGACATGAGTTAGATGCTGGACTAGTGACATTAGAATCAGTAGGATCCTGCAGCCACTCTGGGCTTCCGACAGAATGTTACAGATACTCTCTCCAAGGTGCTGAACCCAGGCGGACCACCTTCAGCACCACGGACAGCTCCCTCATAGTCCGGGCAAAGACCCACTGACTTTGACTTTAGCAGCTTGCTCTGGAGGAAGCGTATGTAACTTTGCAACAGACATGAGAAACACTATTTAGACTTTTTGTAATAGGACGGGATAGAAAAACGTTGAACAAACAAACAAACAAACACTTGCAATTAATGCAGTAGTAAAAATACTATTATTAACCCCCCTCCCCCTCCGCACAGCAAGCCCCATCTCTGTTTTGTAACAATCTTCCCCACCTCCAAATATCCAAAGTGGACTCACCTGTTCGATGCCTTCAGACTGGGGTGCTGTAGGCGGTGGTGACCCAAAGGGAGGTAAAGAAAGCACCCAGTTTCATATGTCAGTTCGGATATGCTTTACAGTCTCCTTAAAGGACCCTCTGTCCCCTATTTGTAAAAAAAAAACCCCCGAAACAAAACAGATATATAGACAGGAGAAAAGAGGATACATGATTTCAGAAAAGAAAGAAAGCCCAAAACTGAAGAATTCAGGGGGGGGGGGGCAGCAGGAAGTGAGGGCAAAATCAACAGAGGTCATGGGGGCCCTGGACCATTTCATCAGCAAGTGCCCACGCTTAGCGGGGTGTTGGGCAAAAGGCCTTCTGGCACTTTCGGCTTCAAAGAAAAGATGGGGGGACCCAGCCCTGGTGGGCACCAAACACCACCTGTGGGGCGATGAATTTGGGGCGGTCATAGTCACTCAACCGCATGGTTACCATCCTAGTTCCATCTTCTCCAGGTCATCCTGGGAGAAGGTACCATAGATCAGCAGGGGATGCGGGGCAAACGCATCAGCCTGATTCTGTCCTGGGTCAGATTTGCATGCATTCCAAAAGAAGTCTTTCCCTTCCAATTTCTGCATCAGTCTAAGAATTTCTGGAAACCATGCCGAAGTTCACATCCCTCTTTCCCCTTTTTGTTTCATGCACTCAGCTACTTTTTCAATGCACTGGTCTGGAGCTGTAACCTACCCAGGAGTTTCAATGCCAAAGGGCCTTTTTCCATGCTCTGTTTTGCAAGAGCAGTAAGTGTCCAGGAATCCAAAACTCAGCACTGGCAATCCTCCAAAGACTGTGATTTTGACAGAGGCTGGGTGAACCGTTCTTTGCATCTCTGTTTTACAGTCTCTGCTGAAAACCTAAAATATAGCCGAACTTCTTGCAAAACTTATCTTCCCACCGCTGTCCCCACCCCAAGAACTCTGTATGGCTCCGCTGCACAAGCACTTAACACTGAATTAATTAGTACATTAATGGATGCATCTTTCCTATTAGTAAGTTCTCATCTGACACTAATTCTCTTTGGGACGGGAGGAAACCTACTTAGCACTAACTCATGTAATGGCGTCTGAAGCTGCTAATGCAATTAGGGAAGTACATTAAAGACACTTACGGTTAAAGACGTACCTCCTCTTTTGTGTACGCATGGTGGAGAGTTCCTCAGTGAGCAGCGCATGATGTGCCAGTTGCTCCGCTTTCCCAGGCATGCCGTCACTTGTTTCAGAAACAAACAAACAAAACAACCACTTGGCTTACCCTGGAGCGGGGTCGGCAACCTTAAACACTCAGAGAGCCATTTGGACCCATTTCCACAGAAAAGAAAACACGGAGAGCCGCAAAACCCTTTTGACATCTAAAATGAAGATAACACTGCATATATCGGTTTTTTTTACCTTTATGCTATGTATAAAAAAACTATAGTGTGTTGCATTTATGAAATCAGTGAATGAGTCTTTTCTATAATCTCCATCCGTGAACGGCTTCCCGTGCCTGACTATTTCCTGAGTGGCCACAAAACAAACATATGGAGTTGGATTTGCAGGCTTAATCCACTTCTTGAAATGATTTTTGCTCAGATCAACCTTCCTCATCAGTTCTGAAGTGAATTTTTCTCTCTCATCTCCATCTGGATATTTTTCAGATATTTTTGAGTGACAGGGAGCCGCAGCAAGGGATGAAAGAGCCACGTGTGGCTCTGGAGCCACGGGTTGCTGACCCCAGCCCTGGAACATGAGAAAGA
The DNA here is from genome assembly GCF_004798865.1 of Varanus komodoensis. NCBI lineage: Eukaryota > Metazoa > Chordata > Lepidosauria > Squamata > Varanidae > Varanus > Varanus komodoensis. The sequence continues at coordinate 9,581,440 of NW_025335684.1, forward strand.
GCAGCGGTCGGCCACTTTGCGAGGTCCTCGGCATGCAGGCCAGGGCTGGGATCAAGGTTAGGTGGCCAATGAAACGGCTCTTCCTCTTCCTCACTGCTGCCTGCTGGAGTGTGTCTCACTCAAGGGGCAGCACGGAGTTGGATGGCTGAAATTCAGGAGCCGGGTTCGGGTTCCACGGCAGGTTTGCCATTTTGTGAACTGGGATGGATGAGAAGGTCATCTGGTTTCTGTTTTGATACCAGCTTAGCAAGCTTACACCTCCCAAACCTGGGGGCTGCTGAGCACCAGACTTTGCCCTTTTCCGAAATTTGCAATGCAACTCACAAATCAAAAAGTGTGCACAAAATTGTGTGCACTCACTTCGATTTTCGTTTCATCTGCATTTTATTGCTGGCTTTCTTGGATGCAGGGGGGCGGGGGTTGTCAACTGTTCATTCACTGAATAAATAAATTCAGAAACCCAAAGGGGGAAGGCACACGGAAAAGCATATGGAAGTAGAAGACACAGACAAAACATGAATGTTGTCAAGACAAGAATTTTTGCAACATGTGTGCACAAAGATGCATATATTCAGTGAAATGCACTGAAAAACGTACATGAGATTTTTTTTTTATTTTGCCAACAATGCTGAAGGATGCAGAAATGAGTAGGGGAACCGAGGAACTGAAATGGACAGATTCTTTCATTCCTACTCATGAAAGTAAAGGAAACTCTTTGGGCAGCTGCCGCTGATGGGGAAGGTTGCCGGTCATGCAGCCAACTGCTCTGCAAAAGTTGGAACTCTTCCATGTGTGGGATGAGAGGCAAGTTTGAATAGAAATCTGTAGACCCGGTCTCTCCCTGGCCCACCAAGGATTAGTTTGTGTCCCTGTTTTTTGGCATCTTGTACTTTTTTTTTAAATGAGAAGGCACAACTCCGTGGAGAAGATGCTCATGCTAAGAAAGGTGAAGGCAGAAGGAGGGACAAACCATCTGTGAGCTGGATAAATTCCATCCATGTGATGTGAGCCACCCAAAGTGCCCTCAGGCTATGGGCTGGTATATAAAAGTAATCAATCAATCAGTCAATCAATCAATCAAGGAAGCCACAGCTTGGAGTTTGCCTGAGCTGAGCAGGGCTGTGGAAGAGGGAACAGTTAGAAGGGAGCTCCTTCAAAGGGTCGCCATCCATTGGAGACAACTCAACAGCATGTCACAACAACACCGTTTGTTCGTGCTATTTTTAAAATGAAAACCCCTGAGGGATTGTAGCGTATTCAATACTAGGGAAGCATTAACAAGGAGGATGTGGAACATTGCATCAAGAACGTGTTTTGCTACCCTGCAAGTTAGCCACTGTTGGCCAAAGACAAGCTCTGGGCCTGCACTGGCTGGTCCCATGCGCGTTACGAGCGCATCCTTATGCACATTTGGACGGGAAGGAGCCTGAACTTCAATGTAATGGGAGTTGTGGGTCTTCTTTTCTCCCTAAACTTGCATGGGATCATGCCTTAAGTGCATGGCTGTTCCAGATGAGCAGCTGTCCTGAAATTCAGCTTGCCCCCAGGAGAATGAGCTCCCCAGACCATGAGATCTGGCAACCCAGCTCTTTGCAGCCTCTTCTTAGGCTGTCCTGCTTGTCTGTATAAAAATAAATTCATCATCCAGAGTTCATAAGCACAGGAAAAGCCCTCAGATCAATTCTTGTGGGGGCTTTCCCCCTCAGATAAACAAATAAACAAACAAACCAACAAAGTGCTAATTAAGTTAGAACCCCAAAGGAACTGCGGGCTTACTTGGCCCAATGGGGAAGGAGCATGCGGAAGGTTGCTGTGGCAACGGGAATTACAGTATTTCAAATTTAATATTTCAAAGACAAATCATTATTGGAGAGCTGGTGCCCAAGAGATTCCCCTTGCTGCATCACCCCACCCCCCGCACACCATTCCCGGCCCCCTCGGTTCAATGAAGCCGCTGCAAACTTGGCACCAGATGCAAAAGGGACCAAAATGAAGAGGAACCCGGAGAAGATCATGCATGAAAAATGTACCGTAAAGGTGATATTTGGGGAAGGGAGCAAGGAGAAAACTTGCACAAAGTGATGAGGACACTCATTAGGGAATCGACTGAGAAGCCAAATATAGCCGTCCCTCTGTTCAAGGATTCCTGCTTCAAGAAGTGCAACTGACAAAACCCGCATTCGACATGTCTTTACGTGCCCTCATGGCCCTTAAGGTCTGCAGGAGAGGCTCTGCTCCGGGAGCCCTCCCTGAAGGAGATAAAAAGGACAGCTACCTGGTGTGGGGCCTTCTCTGCGGTGGCGCCCAGATTATGGAATGCGATCCCTGGAGAGGTGTGCTTGGCGCTGAATTTATATTCTTTTCGATGCCAGGTTAAAACCTTTGTATTTAATGACTATTTTAAAAATTAATATCTTATCATTAACCGTTGCTTTTTTCTTTTGTTCTCGTTTTTATATAACTTTATGGAGTTGTTATTGTTTTATTGGCTTTAATTGTACGTTTGTAAGCCATCCCGAGCTGCTGAGGCATGTGGTGACGGCATATAAAAGTTTTAAATAAATAGTAAATAAATAGATTTTAAGGGACTAGGAGCTCCTCTTCAGAGGAATCCACAGACGTGGCACGTCAAGGGACTGCAGCACAATTAAGCTCACGAGTTCCCTCTGAGTCTGAAACCTTCAGGGAATCCGGTTGCCAGGCATAAAAGTGAGAGCAGATTTTTAGGTGGAGGGTTTTTTTTTTAAAGCTTTACTTGTATTTACTTAAGATATAGTCTGCATTTGTGGAAAATATGGTCTGTAAGTAAAGCAGTATGATGATCACTGTGGGAGGATGAAGAAGAAGCTGCAGTTAAATGCTGTACAAAAACAGGCAAACCCCCAAAGCAGGATCTCGGGCTGTGAGACAGTGAAACCCAGTGAAAAGGGCCCAGAACGATGCTGACCGTATAGCTGCATTTGTTGTTGTTGTTAGTCGCGAAGTCGTGTCCAACCCATTGCAACCCCATGGACAACCTTCCTCCAGGCCTCCCTGTCCTCCACCATCCCCCAGAATCCACCTAAGCTCACACCAACTGCTTCAGTGACTCCATCCAGCCACCTCATCCTCTGCCGTCCCCTTCTTCTTTTGCCATCTATCGTTCCCAGCATCAGGCTCTTCTCCAGGGAGTCCTTCCTTCTCATTAGGTGGCCAAAGTATTTGAGTTTCATCTTCAGGATCTGGTCTTCTAAAGAGCAGTCAGGGTTGATCTCCTCTAGCACTGACCGGTTTGATCTCCTTGCAGTCCAAGGGACTCGCAGGAGTCTCCACCAGCACCACAATTCAAAGGCCTCAGTCCTTTGGCGCTCAGCTGCATAGGCGAGCTTAAATCACCTCCTTTTGCAGCTGGCATGGAAAGAGCCAGAGAACCACGGAATCGCGTAGAGTAGAACTGGCAGGGGGCAGAGGGCCATCAGGTCCAATCCCTGCCCAGTGCAGGACTCCAGGTTAGGCCGTCCTTCCCAGGCAGCTGCCCGGTTGCATCTTGATGCTTCCAGTGTGCACAAACTTCCCACAAACTCCCTTGGCAATTGTCCCCGTGTTGTAGTGCTCAAACAGTTAGGAATTTCCCCTGATATCTAGATGGAACCTGGCTTCCTGTACCTTGAGTCTGTTATTCCATATCCTGCACTCTGGGATGATGGAGAAGAGATCCTGCAGTTCCTTTTTGGGACAACCATTGTGACAACTTGAAGAGAGCTATTCTACCTGCCCTCAAGCTTCTCTGCTCGAGGCTAAACCTGCCCACCTCGTTCAGTCTCTCCTGCCAGTCTCCGGATCATGCGGGTTGTCCCCTGAACCTTTTCCAGCTAGTCTGCATCCCTCTTGAACCCTGGTGTCCAGCTATGCTGGCTGTGTCTCCGAGGTTGCAAGAGCGAGCTCAGAATTGGGCCTGGGGGCATGGCAGGGGCTGCCAAGAGGCAAGCTGTAGCCGCTTCCCTGCTACTCCGAGCCATTTCTCCTCAGGCGGGGCAAACACCCTGTTGGGGAGGCAGCGAAGGTGAGGACGGCCTGCAGGGCCTCCATCCACTTCATGGCTGTCCTGCTCTAAGGCCCACGACTCCAAAGGGCCTTGCAAATGTCAAGAGCCTGGAGGCTTTGTTAGTTCTGAACTGAGAACTGTAAGGATTTTTACGGGGGGGGGGGGGGGAGACACATTTACCTAGGAAGGGAACAAACAAAGCTCCTCAAGGAAGAAGATCACATGTGCCTGAGGTTACACTGGTGAATTATGTTGTAAAAGCTGGCAAGGACCTTCTGGGAGTTACAGTCCCTGTGCCCCCAATGTATAAAATGTCAATTTTGGCCCTGAAGGGGAAATGGTGGAAGGTACCCGAAGGGATCCACCCCTCCCCTCGCCCCGACAAATCATCCAGTAATCAACCAACCAACAACATACGTTCAAAATGGAAATTGGAGTTGGTTTGTAAAGGGTATGAAGCTTAATGGATAAGCTTTTGACAAGATTTCTCTCTCATGACCTCTCTAACCAAGAGAGGTCCTCTCAGGTCTCAAGCCGTTAAGGGCTTTATAGGTAATAACCAGCACCTTGAATTGAGCCCGGACTTCGATGGGAAGCCAGTGAAGCTGGTAGAGGACTGGGGTTATGTGAGAACAACGCCCAGTCCCCATCAGCAACCTGGCTGCTCTGTTTTGCACCATCTGAAGTATCCGGACTGTCTTCAGGGGCAGCCCCACGTAGAGAGCATTACAGAAATCCAACCGGGAAGTTACCAATGCAGTTGTCACTGTCGCTAGGCAATCGTCCTCCAGGTAGGGGCACAGCTGATAGATTAGCCGAATCTGAAGGAAAGTGCTCCTCGCCACCGCAGTCACTTGAGCTTCCAAAGTCAGCTCCGGGTTGAGGAGCACTCTCAAGCTGCGGACCCTGTCCTTTAGAAGGAGTGCAACCCCATCCAGGGCTGGGTATTTGCTGGCTTTGAATGCTTCATGTAGACATGAGTGCAGAACCTGCCTAGGGGCCAAGTCTGACCTTCTACATTTCCGTAAGGGATTGTGGCCCTTTCTTTGGCCATGCCCTCTTTTCCCAGCCCCTCCCTTCAATAATTGCAAGCTGGAATTTGGGGATGGGGTTTCAGCCCCTGCTCCTTTTGTTCCTGGCCCTGTTCACCCCCAAAATATGCACCCTCCAAAGTCTCTGAAATGCCTGAACTGAAAGCATTTCTATGTCTATCCATTATGCAGATAGTTTGTCATGTTTGATCTGAGTCTTGGTGTTAGGAAAGAAAAGCAAGCCTTAGAACTCGTATTTTTAAAAACATTATTTATGGCCAAAGTACATCTGAACTATACAAACCATCTTAATGTAATTTGCAGCAAAGTCCGTGCATTTTAAAAGCGCAACACTTGATTCCTTCTGTACCTGGAAAACCACAGTGCAGGATTACATATAAGTTGGCCAATATTTGCATGTCTTCATTGTCCTGTTTGAATTTAATTTTCCAGTAATCCACAAAGAACTCCCAATCTTCCACAAATATTAGAATTGTATTAAATTTGCCCAAAGGAACCAGCATAATTGCGATGTTCCTGTACATAACAACACATGCAACAAGCCATGTTTGCTGAAGCTGTTCTGTCATGGCTGGAATTGTGATGGACTACCAATATTTTGCTATTGACCGTCTTGCTTCTAATGAAGACGCGGCATTCATCTGTCTTTTTTTCTTTTTATGATGGCAAATACCCTCAAGTCATAGCTCAGAGACAGAACCTGTTGGCATGAGGAAGATCCGTGGTGCAGTCTGCAGCATCTCTGCTGCAAGGACCTGGTAGGACGTGGTGGAGAAGACCTCTGAGGGCGAGCCACTGCTGGACAGAAGAACAACAGCGGGGTGAGACCAGTTTTCTGTTCTGAAGATCTAGTCCCTTGTGAGCGATACTGAGCCTGTTGCCTGGGGAAGCTCCTGAAGCCAGCGTTGTCACTACAGGTAAAGGTGGGCTCAGCGGCACAGAGGCCCTCCGTTCCTGGGCAGAGGGAACCTAGCCACCGTCACCCCTTCTCTGAGAACCTCTCCTCAGGATTACTGGAAAGCGTTCTGCATGGGGCTGCCTTTGAAAACGGTCCAGAAACTTCAACTGCTCAGCAAGACTGTTCAGGCTACATTATGCCAGTACTTTTCCATCGGCACTGGCTGCCAGTCCATGCTCAGGTATGTTCCAAAGGGTTGGTATTAGCATCCAAAGCCCAAATGAATGGGGATCAGGTCACCTAAAGGATCACCTCCGTCCTTCCATACCTACCTCAGTACAAAGATGATCTTTGGTGGTCCTTCTGCAGAAGCCCTGGCCAGAGGAAAGAGGTGGGTGGCCACCAAAAGAGGACCTGTTCTCTCGTGGAACCCAGATTATGCCGTGGGCTTCCTGGAGAGACGCACCTGGCATCTTCGCCACAGCACCGAGTGAAGGCCTCTGACCCAGCTAGTGACTGGCCTAGGAGAGTCACTCCACATTTGTCAAAGGATCATGAATATAAAACAAGGGGGTGGTTAAACTTGTGTTGCTCTTCGCCTTCAATTTTCTTCTTTTTTAGCAACAGGACTTTGAATGCCAGTGTGAGACTTGTCCTATTGGAGGACCCGAACGCAGGTAACAGAGTGCAGGTTCTCCTTGGCCTTCTCGTTCCTTTCCCCTTGTCTTATATAAACAAACTTAACACCAGTCTTAAGGGTTGTGTGTGATTTTTTTCCAAGTAAGCCATGGTGTTAAATTCAGAGGTTCCTGCTTGACCAATCACCAGTATTTAACGTTCCAGACCTGGGGCTGAAAAAGCGGGGCCGGCTTGGGCCTCCATTTCTTATCCTCTGCCCCAAGGTCTGGGAGTCCCCTGCCTCAGGCTCGGGGGAATGCAGGGGGTTATCACAGCTTACTTTGGTAACTCTTTGTCCTTCCCTTCATCTCTAGGACTTATGGCACCCCCTTTTCGCCCCTTCACACCTGGTAGGAGGCAACCAAAGAGCTTTTCTTGGGGATAGAAAGAGCCTGTCCTTTGGAGGCTCTTCAAAGCTCCTTTCTGCTCCATTCCATAAAAGGCTGATTGTATCACAAAGCAGACATATAAGCAAGAAAACTGTTTCATTTGAGACAGCAATTTTAGCTGGCAAGGGGCGGGGGAGAGAGCCAAGGTGAGCAGGGCTGACCAAAGGTAAGAGGCAAAGAAGCAAAGAACAAGCTGGTGGTCCTTTCTCTGTCTCATGGAGAAAAGCTGTTTGGAAGATGGTGGAAAAGCTGGTCAGAATTCCCCCTTGTGCTCAGAAGAGGAGGGGGCTTCATTCAGTGAGAACTGCCAGCTATTCCAGGGCTGCAGAATCAGTGAATGGCCCTTTAAGAAGGGGACTGCACCGCAGAGGGGGAGGAGTCAACAGCAGGGTCAGCCCTGCCAGCTTTTACAAGGCCTCTGCATCTTGCTGAGACAACTGCTCTTTGTGGTGAGTTTCAACTAGCAGCTGCCCAGCATCTCGAAACACCAGCAACCCATCAGGTGTGAAATAAACATCGAACTCCTTTATTTCAGCAGGACACAAGCACAGGCACCCACGGAAGTCCAAGGATCAGAATCCCTAGTGAGCCTGCCTGCATATAGACAGAGAGAGACCAGACAAGGACCAGAAGCAGGGTCTTAAAATCCAGGGGGATTCTAAGCCGTGGGATTCCAAGGCATGCCTTGCTTCTGGGTTGGGCCGGCGAGGGCATTTAATGGTGCCGGCTCCATCTGAACTCTCCAAGCTCCCTGATCTCTCAGTGCGGCTTCTGGTTGTCATTATTAATGAGTCCTCGCCGTGTGTGTCCTTGCCCCTTAAATGCCTTTTGAACGCTCAGCACGGGTTGTTTTTTCTTCCCCCCGAAAGGTTCTGCCAAAGCCACTCATTGGTATCGCTGACTAAATGAGCAGGACAGGAGAGCTAGCTTGCAATTGCCGTTTTATTCAAGCCACACGAGCAGGTGAGGCGCTTCCTCTGGAGAGTCCCCCTGACAGGTGCTAAGTAAGTTTATTCATCAGTCAAACTGAAAAGCATCCAGTCTGGCCAGCATTTCCCCCCCTTCTGAGCAGACCGGGGAGCTGCTGCCACAAAGCCAGTGGTGCCTAGCACGCTGATTTTGTTAGCTTCTTAGAGAGGCTAAGCGTCCATCATTAGGAAGTAATTATTATCCAAACAGAAGCAAGCCTGCAGAGAAAAGCAGCCTCTCTCTCTCATTTGCTTGCTTGCTCGCTCTTTCTTGCTCTCTTTTGGGAGGTGGTGGACCTAGATCGACAAATTGCAACCAGGGCCAGCCAGCCAACCTGATAATTCAGACCCTCCACACAATGAGAGCAATTTACATTTAGGGCACAAAGATCCTATTAAATGTCAAAATCTGACTTCCTGTTAGACATCCCTCACTGGAGTTGCATTCAAGACAGGCTGGCAAGTTCTCGTGTGGTTTGCATCAGAAAATAAACATGCAGCTTTTGCTGAACAGTCGACGGCAGCGTGATGGACCCGTGGCTTTCAAGGGCACAGAAGCAGCCCTGTTCTGTGAGCAGCAGCTGTGATGTCATCTGCTACCTTGAGAAATCCCCGTTCCTGCCAGATTCTGCTAGAAGCTTGGAGAAGGGAGGAGATGGCTGCGCACGGCAGCAGGAGGCAGCTGCAACATGTCCTTGTTGCATTGAGAGGACCATGGAAGCCAATCGGCCTCCTCCATTGAGGGGGTTTGTCGATGTGGAGATAAACTTTTTTTTTCCTGCTGCTGGGAAACAAACCCCTGGATGGTTGCAGGCCGTGGTCATCACGTGCCAAGCTTGGTTCATGGCTGCTCTGTACCACCGTGGCTTGCCATGTTGACCGAACCCACGCTCACGGTTTCCATGGTCAGGCTATGCACTACCACAGAGTCCTCTGGAAAGACTGGCAAGTGCTGGACCTGCTCTGGCCATCTAGCCTCTATGGGTGGGCCAATGAGGAAGAGGCCAGCAGCATAGAGACAGGGAGTAATGCACTTGGGTTGGAATCGTGGCCACAGGGGCTGGTGGGATATGTGCCAGCAGCAGGAGGACTGGGTGGGGAGGATGGACATCAAGGTAACGTCAACCCTCTTGACTGCCTGTCAGTGGCTCACGTGCTGTGTCAGGTCGCTTCACCCAGTAAATTGGCTATTATCCCATGCACTTCAGTGTGTGTAGCCTTCTAGACACTGTGTCTTCCCGTCATTATCCTCCACTGCTGCAGACAGAGAGGAAAAAATCAGCACAGATCCAGGCAAGGTCGCCATTCTCTGCTTCCAGCCCTGTCTCATCTTGGGCTAGCTACATCTGTCAGGTGTGTCCGTCTGCCTCAGCTTCTCTCCCCAACCCCTGGCTTCCTGCTCTGTCCTGTGGGTACCCTGCCAGAATTTGCCAGCCCTTCAGACTGAATGGGGCCAAGTCATCCAAAGATTCAGCAGGGGGCAGATGCCCATGACACCGTTCTTCAGAGACCACAAAACCTGGCAAGCACATCGACTCTGCTGCAGGTTGAAATTTGCACCCTCTCGTGTCTCAGGGGCTGGAAAGTCCAGCTGGGGTAAAGGTGCTCCAGCCAGAATTTGCTGCCCTGTGCCTACCCCAACCCAGTGGGAGCAGAATTAAGCAAGGACCATGGCGTTGCTGTGAAGGGAGATGAGGTGTGATGCAAGGCTATGCTGCAAGGCTATGCTGTCAGCCCTGCTGAAAGATCACTGACTTTTTTTCCTCTGCCCTCCCCATCCCCCTTTCCTCTTGTGTTGTGTCTTTTTAAATTGCAAACCTGTGGGCAAGGACTATCCTGTTTTTATTGATTGTTTGTAAATAAAAGTAAAATAACTGAAAAGATGAGGCAACTGCATTTTTCGAAACTTAAGCCTTTGTTTTAGTTTTTATTTTAGATATTTGCATTTGAAAGCACAGTTGGACAGACAACATTTTTGTACAAACGTCATGTTTTTGGTATAATACAATATATTAATATATATTTCTGCAACACTTTGCTTCGTCTGATAATTCTGCCCACCACCCTTCCAACTCCAAGGTCTCATAAAGAAAGAATACAGCTAAGGCACATTTTGTTCCACCTAACAGAAAGACAAGGCAAGTACAAAAAAGATTAGTGCAATATTTAAGACAAATAGTGGGGTTATTGGTGAGTGCTGGACTTGAGACTGGAAGCATGGGAGCTGCCCCCTCACATAGCTATGGCCCAATCATTTTGTTGTCACTTAACCTACCTTGCAGGGTTGTTGCGGGGACAAAATGTTGAGGGGAAACCCCTTGAAGAAGGAGCTGGATTAAAATGTGTTATACAGAGGTAAATGCCAAAGAGCATGTTTTACTATAAGAAAAGCATTTGAACTGCATTCTTTTGAGATCATTACCAGTCAATTTAAGGTATTTTTAGACACCTCATGAAATACTCATTTAAATAAATATCAAAATATTGGCATCCTTTTGTTTGGATGCTGCTTTGATTCTCCACCACCCCCTCCACAAAACAAACCCTTTACTGGATATGAGGTTTGCTTGTTTTCCTAATTGCTTACAAAATATTTCAGTATATTATTATGCATATAATGATGTGTAACCAAGTAGGTATTTTAATTCTCATTTCCCAAACAACCAAAACAAACTGGGAACAAAAGTAATTTGCTTGTAAAAAAATGTTTGCCAGAATAATTATCATCACCATAGTAAAAGTCACATAGAACGAACAGAGCGCTGTGAGAATTCAGAGTATTTATTTCAGGGACTGCATTGTTCTGTTTAGAAATTCCCCCCTTTCTTGCTGTCTTGGTGTGAATCAGCCCCAGAAAAGCGAAACACCAGGGAAGCCTATAGTTCAGCTCCACAAATCTGAGCCCTGGCACCGTTTGCATAATTTGCAAAATCATTTAGTAAGCTACAAATGACACATTCGACAAAGTCTATTGGTATTTTTTTAAGCAATGGTGCATTTTTTTAAATAGGTTTTATTTTTGCAATGCCTCAGAGGCCCACAAGGGGCCGAGCATTTCTCAACACCACGATGAACACTGTCCAAAAGTGGGGACTGTAATTTCATTTGTACCTGCTGGTGACGGTGCATCTCTGACCCACCACCAAAGCATCTTCTGCCCTTGAGGGCTGCTCTTTTCCAGGATTGCCGGAATCATCGACAGTGGCAACTGGCCCCTTACTCCCCTGCTCTGGTCCTGAGGAAAACCCCTCATTTGCAAACGCAAGCTCCCCCAAAGGGATTTCCCCTCGAGCCTGCAAGCTTCCCCCTCCTTACTTGCTGGAATCCCCCTAATTATTGTGTGATTTACATTTTTAAAAAGCTGCACAGGAAAGATGAATTTCACATCTCATTCCACCCCCAGTTGATAGCAGAACCCGTCTGAGATGCAAAGCATATAATATTATTACATTAGGATAGCTGAGGAAGCACTCTTGATGGGCTGAATGAGGATGATGATGGTACTGGAATGTAAATGACATCGTCAGAACTGAGGTCACAGAAACCTACTGCAACTCTCCAAGACTGAATGCTTTCATAAGCCATTTCCAAACTAAATAATGTGTAGGAAGAATGAATTCGAGGGACAGGATCCGAACGGAAGCTTTCCTACCAGCCCATGTGCCTTCAGTCTCTCTGTGTACAAACTATCAGCCCAAACCAGGGTTCTATCAGCCCTGCAGGGTTCCTGATCATGGGGCCCGAAGCTTTGCGTGTGCACAAAATCAGTCCCAGTTTAAAAATCAAAGATGTTAAGAATGCAAACAAGGGCCTTTGAAGTTGCCCATGAGCAAAGCCTGGACCGCAAAGTTGCAGGTGTATTTAAGGGGGTTGGAGAAGACCACAACAGACTAGAATGGGTTTGAATATCAGTGAATCCCGACCTTGCAGGCGCTGCTATTTTTTCTCGGTCACACTGACTTGCCGAGTGGTTTTTCACTTTCGGGGCAGATTTGTGCTAGTTTGCATGAGTGTTGCATGAGTGCAGACAGAAGGAAATTCTGGCAACACGTGTAACATGATTCAGCCGATGAGCAGAGGCTGGAACACACAGGGCCCGGCAACCCATGAAACACCGATGGAATGGATTCCGCAAACTCCGGACAGCCCTACACAAAGCTGGCTTCACTTTTCCTTAGGATGCATTTCTATTTCAGTGATAGCAATAATTTCAACATTTGCATCACTTGAAATTAAGTAACCCGTGCAAATCTTGTGCAAATGTGCAACGCGTGCCTGTTTTTGGGAATTCGTGACCGGTGGGGTGTAAATGGGGGGCAGGGCCTGCCAGCTCTAGGCTCAGGTACCACCCTCACATCACGGAGCAGCATCCACTGGAATAAAATATTCCTCCAATGAGAGCAGCTGGGCCTCTTTAATGCTAATGGGAGCCCCTCTTTTAATTTCGCACCATGTCTCCAGTGAGGCATCACCTGAGGAACTGGGGAAGTAAGGCTGGGACTTCTGGGACAGCAGGTGTGATGAGGACAGGTAATGGTGGTGAGCCCCAGCAGGGTTCTGGGGTACCTGCTTGGGGATGAGTTTCACAGGTGTAGTCTAAGGACTGGTCCACCTGTATGGTCAGCCCTCTTCCCAGTGCAAATCCATGGCATTCAGGGCCAGCTCCCTGGGTAGGCATGGCTGGGCATTTGCTGAGGGGCCCTCCTCAGCGGGGACCCCCAGTGACCACCACTGGGGATTGGTCCTCCTCTGTACCTCGAAAACCTGCATGTTCACTGGTCTCTCACACCGGCCGAGGCAGCAGCCGTGGGGAGGTGGAGGACAGGGAAATGCCTGGGCCCCCAGCTCTCTGCCTGGCAAGTGGGAGCCACAAGGAGAAAGAGGAGCCAGAGCAGCCGGCGAGCGTGGTGGGAGAAGGAAGGCGCCGTGAGGAGGGGGCCCAGCGAGTGTGTCGTCTCCAGTGACCCTCCAAGACCGATGCACTCCAAACACACGGGCTGCATCCAACTGGCGACAGGCGATCGCGTACGCCCCAGTCATCTCGGTGGTCCCGTGAGAAGCAGGACTTGCGCCGGATGCAGCGCTCCGGCTGCTCCGCGGGTGGTCTGGTGCCGCGAGTGTCCAAGGCGAGGCCCTGCCAGACCTGGGTTGAAAGGAAGAGGCCTGCTTCCTGCAAGTGTCCTTTCTTCTCAACTTGGCATGATGCCTGAATGGGGCTCCCCTCTCAGAAGGGCTCTGGAACAGGTTTTCGTAGGCATGAAAATCCAGGAGCAAAGCTTTGGACTTGTGTACTCCAGGCTGCAGCCAGGATCTGCCTCTTTTGGCAGGAAGTGCTCTGCATCCAGAACGTCCCCAGAATTTTGGAGAAGCACCACTGCCCCCGGCTTCCCCCAATCGGCAGGGTCACCGGACCCTCAGTGTACTGTGCTCAGCGTGCTGAAGGGGCTGCCGTGGGAAGGAGCAGCGGGGAGCCCACCTCCACCCCACAGCTGATCTGGTGCAGATCTGGATTCAAGCTCCCCTTTGCAAACTCCGCAACCTTTGCTGCTTGTCTCTTCACGATGGGAATAATCGCAATTTTGGGCTAGTGCTGGAGAATTCTCAACATGTTGCGGAACAAGAAGCCCCTTTTGCAAAGGGACCTGGCCTATGATTATTTCTTCAAAAAGATAAAATTACACCACCGCCCTCCCTATCTCTCTCGGGCTTGTGTAAAAAGAAAAAGAAAAAACAAACCTTGGTTCAGCATTTTTGCAAAGAGTGAAAGGTGAGGATCATGCAGCAGCGGAAGAGAGAAAAATGAAACCAAACAATCAGCCGCAGAGGTCTCAAGGTGCCTTTGTTGTTTAATACGTCGACAATAGTCCAGAGAGAAAGAACATACAACAGCTAAAACTTTCAAACACAGTTTTTTAAGGCCATATTTAAAAAAAGATGAAGAAACTTAAGGCTTCTCTAAAAGGGGCAACTCATAGGATGCCATGGCATGAACACTGAGTTGGAAATAGTCCAGATAAACCGATTTACCCATAGGGAAATCTTGCAGCCGACAGCCTAAATCACACGTTTTTAAGGAGGTGGTGCTGTAGTTCTGGTTGTCACTGGTGAATGGCAACCCAGGTCAAAACCGAGCACACGAATCCCTCATCCGGCACATTCCCAGCAAAACTGAAGGTGCTGTTCTTACAAGCGACATGGTCACCTTTTCCCAACCAAGGGTGATTCAAATCACAAACGGAATCAAAGACAAGTCATTTATAATATACAAATGCAGCACAATGAATTGTGCCGGGGATTTAACCGCTCTGCTATCAGAGACACCTGTACAGTATCTTGCTGTTTATTTGGCAAGGTCACAACTTTAATACTTATATGTTTTAAAGTTTCTTTCTTCGTCTTTTTTTTTAATTACAGAGAGAGAGAGAGAGAGAGAGAGAGAGAGAGAGAGAGAGA
>NW_025335684.1:9596001-9602354 GCF_004798865.1 Varanus komodoensis
AGAGAGAGAGAGAGAGAGAGAGAGAGAGAGAGAGACAGAGAGAGACAGAGAGTTTTAGAGAGAGAGAGAGAGAGAGAGAGAGGATTTGCATAGATTGTACATTCAGGTCAGAGAAGGTAATTCTTTCTTCCTCCCTGTTCTTGTTTTCTTTTCATCAGGTAAACGCATTTGCAAGTCTTAGTGAGGTAGCACCTTTGGTAGCACCTTTGAGCAAAAGAAGGTAACTAAGGCAGAAGCAATTAAAACGAAAGCAAACCAAAAGGAGGGGATGAAAACAGGATTTCTCAGGAAAGGAAAGCGGCCAGGGTTATGCCGAAAGCGAGGCGGCCTGGGGGCCGATCGCCATCACGGTTGCTTCAGAACCGAGCGCAGAAGGTTGGTGTGACGCCCAACTCTGAAGCCACCAGAGCCAGCCGGGGAAGAGAGGCGGATGTGGCTCTTCGGGGCACTATGGACTTACTCCTGTGGTCACCTGGGAGACACTGATCCAGCCTTCCCAACCCGGCGCCATCTGGCTTGATGGCTGGGGATGATGGGAGCTGTAGTCCAACACACCCGGAGGGCTCAGCTAAGTGGAATTCTGTACTAGTCCATGGTTGTGCCCTTGTAGGGCGGGCAAGAGACCTGAATGACCCGCATGCCGAGCCTCTCTGCAGCCCGTCGCAGGTCGCCCTCAGATGCAAGCTGGGCTGCTGAAGACGGCGTGTAAGGAGCCGAGCGAGCAGAAAGGAGGCGGTGGTGGACGGGTGAGCAGATGCATGTCAGACCTCTGCTCCTTTAAATCGGGGTGGCGGAGGGTGAAGCAAGACCTGCGGCTCCCCAGGTGAAGCTGGAGGAGAGCGCTTTGGATCGCCGCACCTGTCGGGACAGGGCAGGGCCTGGACTCCAACCATGGCTGAGGGACCTCAGCCTCCCCCGCCCAGGTCAAGAGAGGTCCGTGAGGCATCAGCGGCAGCCCCGAACTGTAAAGAAGCTGGAATGAACCCACCCAGAGTCCCCAGGTGCTGCTGGAGGACAACTCCCACCCCATGGGCCATGTTGGCTGGGGGTGATGGGAACTGTAGTCCAGAGGCATCTGTGGACCCACGGTGGCAAGCCACTGCTATACTCATCCCCTCCTCCCCCCCTGCAGCCCCCGCAAATCAGAACTCTTTGCGAGAATGGAAAGCAGGAAAGCAGGGAAAAAAGGAAAGCGAGGAAAGGAATTTGGCCTGTGTGGGGGGTGTTCTTAAGAAAGACCTTTTCTTAATAAAGGCAGTTTAGTTAGTAAGAAAAGATAATTTCCAAGCTGCAGAAGCAGCACCTACTAATTAGTCACTGACTAAAACACAAATAAATACCTCACCTCTTCCTGCCCCCGTTTGTGCCAGCGAAGCTTCGAATGCCCTGCCTTCCTTGCCCGCACATTCCCGGAAGTCCAAAGCAAACTGGGGTAGCTTTAACCGAACGGGATGGTGAGAAATAAACGAGCGAGCGGTTGTTTTAAAAGGGAATTCAACTGTTCCTTGTTAACCCGGTTATGCTGTTGGCCCTTCTGGCACATGGGCCAATGGCTCACGGAATGAGCTTTGAAAGTTTGCCGTGGGCCCAAAATACTGGCAAGGGGAGAAGAGAAACCTTTCTATGAAACTGAATGGGCCATTTCGTACAGCATCCGCCCGAGTGCTTTGATGTTTGGTGCTTTGCCAAGACTTGGGATTCAAACTGAAGGCCCGAAGGAAGGAAAACGACACAACACACAATGTAGGCCCAGGAATCTAATTAGGATGATTCTGTGAAAGGGGAGGGGATGCAAATGAAATGTTAACGGAATTGATGCTTTTTCATTCCTTTGAGGTCCTAGCTTCCAACGACCACCTCCCAAATGGGAAGCAGGATTCACAGACTGCTAAAAAGTCAAGATCAGACCCATCGGTGGGTGTCAGGGTGCTCCTGATTCCCCTTCTGTAAACGAGCCAGTCTTGACCTTCCAGATTTGCAAGGGCTTTTTGGGGCTAAGCTAATGCGATGGTGGCAAATGTTTGTGTGTTAGGAATGGGTCAGCAGCTGAAGGAGCCGGCTGGTGCGGAAGGAGGGAGACTGCTAACGTTCGATGCATAACACTCCATAATGCATAACAGGGTTACCTGAGAGGAGCAATGAATTTCGCTTCCCTCCTATCCTCCTACATTTAGCCAAGCCACAGAAGAAGATGTTTTAGAGCAAGTCAGTCCATTCCTACCTAGCCAGAGATCAAACTGGGCATCTCCAGCCTGTCAACGCAAGGGCTCCCCTGGGCTTTTCCCGGAGATGCGGCTAAGTGAGGGCATGACAAAAGCTAGCGGGGCAGGTGCCTCTCTCCCCCAGCAATCCGAAAATTGAGCAGGGGCAGGTGGGAGATGAGCGTTTGCTCCCGTAACCTTCCCTGTCAAGCCAGGCTAGCACTTTCCCACACAGCCACTTCCATCTTGGTGGAGAGCTGCGGCAGGAGAACAAAAGGCTGGGGGGGGGGGAGCCGGGAGGGGCACGAATGGAGGAGGAGCTGTTGGTCCCCCCTGCCAACCTGGGCAGCAGCGCGGATCACTTCCCTCTGGGCCTTGCTTTGGGGGGGAACTGCGTGTACCCGGAGTTGGGCTACGTTCGACCTATTGAGAAGCACCACCGTCATGGGGCAAGAGTTGTCCTTACAGTTGGGGCCCAACTCAGTGGATCCTCCAACAGAAGTGTGTGTGTGTGTGTGTGTGTGTGTGTGTGTACGCGAACACGCGCGCGAGCTGGAGTCCCTAGATTCATGCTAACAACTGGACTCTGCAGTTTGTACTGCCGCTGTGGAAGGCATGGTCCTAACGACATCTGTGTGACTTGTCACCTTAATGGACAATTTATTTTAGCAAGCATGTGATAGGCAGTCACAGATACCAAGCTGGGTGTCTGTATCTGCAGAGGGGTACCTAAATTTCCTGCATCCCACGTCCCTCTCTTAGTTAGCATCTTGTGAGTCCACATGAAGCAACTGAGAAAACATTGGCTGCTACCTAAGGAAGCTCAGACTGGAATAAAGGTACTGACTGGTCTCTGAGGTGTGAAAGGTCACTTTTAGTGTGACGCCACTATATGTTTACTCAGAAGTAAGTCCTACAATGTCCAATGGGGCCCAGTTTCTTAGCATGTCTGTTTAGGATTGTAGGTGTCAGCTAGAGGGAAAAGTCCTCTCTCACTGCTTTGCAATCTGGAAGGTCAAATATTGAAATCCCTGTAAAGATTAGCAGGGTGAGATAGAACTAAAACCAAAACTCTGTGTGTGTGTGTGGAAGGAGCAGAAAAGGGGAAGATCCAGATACTTCTACTGAAAGCTCGGCCCGGCGTCATGACGACATCCGTGCTCGCTTTAGATTTGTACGAGGACTTTTCGGAAAGTGATGGCGACTTCAGCATCTGGGCCTGGCCTCCACACTCTGCTTCTCCCAGCAACGCCACTCCTTCCAGTGCTACCTGTGTGCTGGACTCTTCCTACCTGTTTCCCCTTCTTGCCCCATCCAACACCTTTGAAACGATGCGGCAGCTGGGGGTTGCCCAGGCCATTCCCGGGACCTTCACAAACAACAACGGGAACATTCTCTTGAAGGAAGCGCGGCAGTGAGCCCACTGACAAGACGCTTTTGATTCTGAAAGTGCGGACGGACACCCCACACGAGACACAAGAGCGCACAGTCCAATTCCCTTTTAAAGCCAACGAAGGGGCATCCCGAGTGCTACCTCAAGCGGCCGTCAGGTTTGACGGGGCCCAGCTCGGACTTGGGGTCTGGGCTGAGCGAGCTCCACGACGTTCGGCCGCAGTCCTGCATGACGGGACAGGCGGTGGAGCCGGTGCTACAGACATCGACGGCTGACCAGACGCCTCCGACCAAGCTGTCCACCCAGTTCTCCAGCTTGGTGCCCGTGAGCGCTGCATTCCTTTTGGCCTGCTCCACCTGTGCGGCGTTGATCGGGATGTTCAGAACGGAGTTCAGACCCTGAAAACTCTGCTCCAGGTAGGCATTCTTCGGGGGGCCTCCGTGCCACCTCATGGCTTCATCTGAAAAAGCGGGAGGGAGAAAGCCAAAGTGTTCGCTTAGTATCATTCACTACACCTATTTCTCTCCTCTGCAAGCTGCCCAGCTTGACCCCGAGATTACCTTACTGCAGATTCTCCAACCTGCTGCCCCCCAGGTGTGTTGGAATACAACCCCCCAAATCCACAGACAGCTAGAAGATATTGTGTAGAGGAGGGCTGTGGAAAGAGGGGTAGCCAGGTGGATCTCCAGGTGGATCTCCAGAGCCAGGAGGATCTCCAGAGGTTTTGAAGTTCAGCTCCTAAAGGAATGATGGGAATTGGAAGTCCAAATATTTGGCGATTTGCTTTTTGTACTCCTCTACTGTAACGTAAGGATGGACAAATCTTTCAGTTTCTATCAGTTTTGCATTCTTCTAAAGTTTAATTCATCAGGTACTGCAATAATTTTTTACATTCATGTGTCAATGAATACATACTTTTTCTGCATGTTTCTCCTAACATGTGCATTTGAACTGTCATCTAATGTGCAAGAAACAGGTCTTTCTTTTGGCTTGCTAATGTGAAAAGATAACTGGACTTTGTTCTGTGTTTTAGTTTGAAATTAGTCAGAAATTGGGTATGTTTGCAGTATAATATAAATGAAATTAATTTCTCCAGCATTTTACCATCAGGCACTTCATATAGGGCTGCCTGTACTGTCTTTTCCAGAGTGTATGACCATGTATCACAAGGCCATGTTAGAATACAATTTAATTTATTGAATTCATCATAGACTGTCAAAAG
The DNA here is from genome assembly GCF_004798865.1 of Varanus komodoensis. Lineage (NCBI taxonomy): Eukaryota > Metazoa > Chordata > Lepidosauria > Squamata > Varanidae > Varanus > Varanus komodoensis. The sequence continues at coordinate 9,600,818 of NW_025335684.1, forward strand.
AGAACAAAATAAAAAAGAAAACTCCACATATATACTATTATATTAATGTATAGCAGAGTACTACATTCTATGAAATTCTCTGCCCCAGGTTGGGCAAGCCAGCACTGGGCTTCTTTTGGTGCCTACTGAAGACGATTTTATTCTGGAAAATCCTTCCTTGCTCAGCAGTCATGGCTATATTCTTTTGTTTTAAAATACTGTAATGTTTTCTTTTTATTCTTTCATTTGTTTTAACCTCTGAGTGTTCACTGCTCCAGAATTTTAGATGTGGAGCAGTACTCCACATCTAAATAGTATAAATAAATATACATTTGAAATAGAAGTGCCGTACTTTCTATTAAGACTGTTATAAATGGATTCCTTTGCTTTGTGGTTCTTTGTTCTCTCCTCCTGATTTTTTCCTTCTTTGGCCATTACATTTGCAAATAAAGCATATTTTTAAAAAGGCAGAACATTGTTTATACAACTGTCAAAAGCAGGACGCAAACAGCCGTGGCATTAACCCTGCTCTTCATTGCTGATGCCCCATGGAAAGATTCACCCGAGGATTTTTGCCTGGAATTCAAACAGGTGTGAAAACTGGGGAGCTGATACATTTCTCCATGGTGTGACTTTTTCCTTGTTCCTTTTTCCTTTCCCTGGTTCCACTCCTGCAAGTTTGGGAACTGATGCTAAGGGGGAATTTTCCGCCAAGATACACACACTCGCTTCCAGCACAGAAAGGCCCTCGTTCAAGGAGAACCTCCCGGGCTTGGAAGCCGTGTCGTCTTCCGGTGCGGTTTGCAGGCCAGGAGTGACATACTGATGTCCACAATTCGTGCCACGTCATTTGTGCTACTTGCTGATAACTGAGCTCTTTCTTCCAGGTGACACCTTTCCGCTGCCACTGGTGGTTCTTGTTCTCCCTGGTTTACGGGTCCCTCTGCTCCGATGTCTCAGTGCAACCTGGATTTCAATTCCAAGGGGCTTGTCTATGGAAAACACCCAGATGCAAGCGCCCAACCCGGAATATTCCAAAATTGCTTAATTGAGACATGCCTTCCTCGCCTGCCGAGGACTGCTCTAATTATATCAATAGCTTGCCAAGGCGGCCGATCCGGCCTCATTTATTCCGACCACCTGAGCGTGCTCTCCTACTTTTGCAAGCGCTGTTTCCGAAAAGTAGTCTAACTTTGCTAGCTGTTACGACACAACCAGTGAAGTCTTGTGCACATAAAATAAAGGCCCATGTTTTCAAGCCATGAAGAATTGTATTGGGACCCATCTGCATGTTGAGATTCTGTTGGGACTCCCGTAGGAGAATGTGAGCGGGGGAGATGAAGGCACCCTGCACCATGGAGGGAGTCTGGCAGTGGAGAAAACAAACACGGACTGACCCCTTAGAAATGTCCCGTCCACTCAAGGCTGGGACGGGCAAAGCAGTCTCTCTCCTTCAGGTCGGCTTTACAAATATTCACCCATAAATTTGTATTTTTGTATTTATTGGTAATTTATTATGTTCTATTGTATTTCAATGTATCTTATTGTGTTGTAAGCC